>NC_141613.1:40945144-41132644 GCF_047967505.1 Dipteris shenzhenensis | reverse complement strand
CCTCTCTATCCTCTCTCTTCCATCACTTTCTCTCTCTCCTCTCCCTCCCCTCACTCCTTTGTCTCTATCTCCTCTCTTATCTCTCTCTCCTCCCCTCCCCTTTCCCTCACTGCCCTCCCTCCACTCACTTTCTCTCTCTATCTCTCTCTCCTCTCCTCCCTCCACTCATTCCTCTCACCCCTAGGGGCTGCGGCTGCCAGGGCTCCTCCTTCTCTCTCCTCTCTCTCCTCACTCCCCTCTCTTCCCTCGCTTTCTCTCTCTACTCTCCCTCCCCTCACTCCTCTTTCTTCCTCCCTCCTCTCCCTCTATCATTCTCTCTCTCTCCTCTCCCTCCCTTCACTCCTCTCACCTTGGGGGCCGCAGTCACCAGGATCTCTCTTTCTCTCTCCTCTAGCTCCTCTCTCTCTCTCTCTCTCTCTCTCTCTCTCTCTCTCTTTCTCCCTTCCCTCCTTCCCCTCACTCCCCTCACTCCTGTCTCTCTCCTCACTCCTCTCTCTTCTCTCACTTTCTCTCTCTATTCTCTCTCCTCTTTCTCTCTCTACTCTCACTCCTCTTTCTCTCTCTCTCCTCTCCCTCCCCTCACTCCTCTCACCCTAGGGGCCGTGGTCGCCAGGAATTCTCTCCCTCTTTCCTCCACTCACTCCCCTCATTAACTCTCCTCACTCACTTCACTCACTCCCCTACCCGCCTCACTCCCCACTCACTCGCCTCACTCACTCCACTCCACTCACTCCCCTCACTCCTCTCTCACCTCCCCTACTCGCCTCCCTACCTCTTGTACCCACCTTCCCTACCTCTCCTACCCGCAGCGCCTCCCTACCTCTCCTACCTGCCTCCCTACCTTCCCTACCCGTAGTGCCTCTCCTACCCGTCCCCTCTGCCCTCCCCGTGCTGCCCTCTCCCCTCCCCTACCTGCACAGTGCCTCCCCTACCCTCCCTACCCCTGTAGCGCCTCCCTTACCCACCCCCTCTACCCTCCCTGTGCTGCCCTCTCCTACCCCCACAACGCCTCTCCTCCCGTCCCCTACCCTCTCTATGCCTCCCCTACCCCGTGCCTCTACCCTCACCCTCTCTACACCTCTCCTACCCTCCCCCTCGTGCCTCCCTACCCCCGTTCAGTGCCTCGCCTACCCGCCCCCTCTACCCTCCTTGCGCCGCCCCCCTCTGCCCTCCCTGCTGCCCCTCCTCCCCTCCCCGCCGCCTCCTCCCTCCCACTGCCGCCTCACTCTCCCCCCCCGTCCTCGACTCCTCCACCTTTCCTACCCCGCCTCCCTCTTTGCTCTCCCCCCCTCTGTCGCCGCCTCCCCCCTCCCGCCCTAGCCGCTTCCTCCCCTCCATCCCCCCACCTCCCTCTCGGAGCTCTCTCTCTCTCTCCTCCCTCCCTCCTTTCCTCCCTCTCTCTCCCCCCTCCACTTCCCTCTTCCTCCTGGAGGCCGTGGCCCCCAGGGCTAGTTCCTCTCTCTCTTTCTTTCTTTCTCTCTCTTCAAATTAAAAAAAAACAAATGAACAAAACTTAGAAAAAAAATTAATCCAAAAAAATTATAAGTACGTGGAAAAAGTTTGTAACTTTGCTCTTTCTTGCTTTTCCTTCCTTGCTTTCTTGCTCGTCCTTGCTTTCTTGCTTCAATGAAATGAGGGGAGAATGAATGAAGGCAATGAAGACTATATATAAGAAAAACTAGGTTTTTCTCCTCCTCTCCTATTGGCTTTCCATTCCTCCCCTGGCTCCCATTACTCCCCCTCTCCCATTGGACCCCCATCCCTCATCCCAATCTTCCATTGGCCCTCCCCCCATCCATTTTTGCTTCCTCCCCCATTGCCACCACTCCCATCCCACATTTCCACCACGTCCTATGTTCCTTCCATTTCCTTATCCCACCCTTCCATTTCCCAAAATCCCATATTTCCCCATCCCACCCTCCTCTTTTTCATCCCTTATTAACTCCCCTCACTCATTCCACTCCCTTATTATCCTACTCCCCTATTACCTCCCCCTCTCCCATTCCACTCCTCCCTCCCCACTCTCACTTCCACTTCCCATTTCTCACTTGCCATTTGTAGACTATTAATATATTATTATACTATTTTTTATACTTATTATCATACACCCCTATTACCTCCCCCTCTCCCATTCCACTCCCTCCCCACCCTCACTTCCTCTTCCCATTACTCACTTGCCATACACCTTTGCAAACTATTAATATATTATCATACGATTTTTTATACTATTTGCAAACTTACATGTGGGCAAAATCACAGGTGTCAAAGCGAGCCTATCAACCATAAAAAAGCACGGTCTTAGACATGTTATTCCAACAAGTGCTTATCGGATGGGGGTTCCACTTTGTACGCAAGTCAATACAACCTGGGTGGATGTGTGTGCAAAGTATTGTGCCCATTTGATATGCTTTGCATTGTCGATCAAGCATTAAACACCGTTTTTGCCTTAGTGTCATGCACAGCCGTCAAAAAACGTGGTCCTAGATGTGTTATTCAAACAAGTACTTATCGGATGGGCATACCACTTTGCATGTAAGTCAATAACACCTACATTGAGGTGCATGCAAAGTATTGTGACCATCGGATATGCATTGCATTGTCGATCAAGCATAAAACAACATTCTTGTGTTAGTGTCATGGACAACCATAAAAAAACACGGTCCTAGGTGTGAGATTCAAACAAGTACTTGTTGGATGGGGGAGACACTTTGCAGGCAAGTCAAGTTCAACTAGGTTGATGTGTGTACAAAGTATTGTGTCTATCGGTTATGCTTTGCATGGGCGATCACACATTATACACCATTTTCCCCCTATTGTTATGCACATTCGTCAAAGAACACGCTCTTAGATGTCTTATCCTACCAAGTACTTATTGAATGGGTGTTCCACTTTGCATGCAACTCAATACCACCAATTTTGAGGTGTGTCCAAAGATTATGCCGATCGGATATGCTTTGCATGGTCAACCGAGCATTAAATGCCGTTTTTGCCTTAGTGTCATGCAAAACCATCAAAAAACACGGTCCTAGGTGTGTTATTCAAACAAGTACTTATCGGATGGGGATGCCACTTTGCAAACAAGTCAATACTACCTAGGTTGAGGAACATGAAAAGTATTGTGCCCATTGGATATGCTTTGCACAGTCGATCACGCATTATACACCATTTTCTTCCTAGTGTTATGTATAATTGTCATAAAATGCATTTGTAGGTGTGTTATCTGAACAAGTACTTATGGGATGGGTGCGCCACTTTGTATGCAAGTCGATACCACTTAGGTTGAGGCATGTACAAAGTTTTGTGCCCATTAGAGAAATGTAGATGCGATAATATTAGTAAATTCCCAATATGTGTGTATGTGTGTGTGTGTGGCAAATAATTTTGATACAACAAAGTAAACACCGCGTGCACAAATCATGCACTTCATACCTTGAGTATTGTGTCAAAATAAAAGCTGAAATAAGGTTGTTGATGAGGATAAATACGCCCTTGAATAAAAGCATAGTTGTTGTATGACCACGATGTGCATGATACTGAGGCACAAACTGTGTTTAATACTTAATATACCATGCAAATCATATCTGATGGGTACAATACTATGCATGCACCACAACCTAGCTGGTATTGAGTTTGATGCAAAGTGGCATGTCCATCCGATAACAACTTGATCGGATAACACACATAGGAGCGTGTTTTTTTACGGATGTGCATGACACTAAGGCAAAAATGGTATTTAATGCTCGATCGACCATGCAAAGCATATCTGTTGGGCACAATACTTTTCCTATGCCTCAATCTAGGTGGTATTGACTTGTGTGCAAAGAGGCACACCCATCTGATAAGTACTTGGTCAGATAACACACCTAAGAGCATGTTTTTTTCGAATGTGCATATCACTAGGGGGGAAACGGTGTATAATGTGTGATAGACCATGCAAAGCATATCTGATGGGCATAATACTTTGTAGGGCCTCAACCTAGTTGAATTTGACTTGTGTGCAAAGTGGAGGCCCCAGTCGATAAGTACTTGTTTGAATAACACACCTAGGACCATGTTTTTTTATGGTTGTGCATGACATTAAGGCAAAAACGGTGATTTATGCTTGATTGACAATGCAAAGCATATCTGATCGGCACAATAATTTGCATGCACCTTAAACTAGGTGAAATTAACTTACATGCAAATTTGTGTGCCCATCTCATAAATACTTGTTCAAATAACACATCTAAGACCGTGTTTTTTAATGGTTGTGCATGACACTAAGGCAAAAACGGTGTATAATGCATGATCGCCTATGAAAAGCATATCTGATGGGCACAATGATTTGCATATGCCTCAACCTATGTGGTATTAAGTTGCATGCAAAGTGACATGTCCATACCATAAGTACTTGTTTGGATAACACACCTAGGAGCGTGGTTTTTTATAGTAGCGCATAACACAAGGATGAAAATGGTATATAATGCATGATTGACAATGCAAAGCATATCTGATGGGCACAATACTTTATGCACACCTCAACCTAGGTGGTATTGACTTGTGTGCAAAGAGGTGCCCCCATCCAATAAGCATTTGTTCGAATAACACACCTAGGATCGTGTTTTTGGACGGTTATGCATGACACGAAGGCAAAAACGGTATTTAATTCTCCCTCGACCATGCAAAGCATATATGATGGTCACACTAATTTGCATGCACCTCAACCATGGTGGTATTGAGTTTCATGCAAAGTGGTACACCCATCCGATAACCACTTGGTCAGATAACATACCTAAAAGCGTGTTTTTTAATGGTTGTGCATGACATTGACGCACAAATGGTATTTAATGCTTTATATACCATGCAAAGCATATCCGATGGGCACAATACTTTGCACCCACATCAACCTAGGTGTTATTGAGTTGCATGAAAATTGGTGTGTCCATCCAATAACTACTAGATTGGATAACACACCTAGGACCGTGTTTTTTTATGGTTGTGCATGACACTAAGGCAAAAATGGTGTTTTATGCTTGATCAACAATGCAAAGCATATCCTATGGGCAAAATACTTTGCACGCACCTTAAAATAGGTGGATTGACTTACATGCAAAGTGGCGTGCCCATCCCATAAGTACTTGTTCAAATGACATGTCTAGGATTGTGTTTTTTTTAGTGTTGTGCATGACACTAAGGCAAAAATTGTGTACAATGCATGATCGCCTATGCAAAGCATATCTGATGGGCACAATACTTTGCATATGCCTCAACCTATGTGGTATTGAGTTGCATGCAAAGTGGCGTGCCCTCACCATAAGTACTTGTTTGAATAACACATGTAGAAGCACATTTTTTAACGGTAATGCATAACTCAAGGACGAAAATGGTGTATAATGTATCATTGATAATGCAAAGCATATCCAGTGGGAACAATACTTTGTTAGCACCTCAACCTAGGTGGTATTGGCTTGTTTACAAAGAGGTGCCCCCATCCAATAAGCACTTGTTTGAATAACACACCTAGGACCGTGTTTTTGTACAGTTGTGCATGACACTAAGGCAAAAACGGTATTTAATGCTACCTCGACCATGCAAAGCATATCCAATGGGCATAATACTTTGCATGCACCTCAAACACGGTGGTATTGAGTTGCATGCAAAGTGGTACACCCATCCGTTGGTTGGATAACACAACTAAAAGCGTGTTTTTTAATGATTGTGCATGACATTGAGGCACAAACATTATTTAGTGCTCGATATATGATTCAAAGCATATCCGATGGGCACAATACTTTGCACATGCCTCAAACTAGGTGTTATTGAGTTTCATTCAAAGTGGCATGTCCATCCGATAAGTACTTGATTGGATAACACACCTAGGACCGTGTTTTTTTAATGGCTGTGCTTGCCACTAAGGCAAAAACGATATTTAATGCTCAATCGATCATGCATAGCATATCCAATGGGCACAATACTTTTCTTGTGCCTCAAACTAGGTGGTATTGACTTTTTTGCATAAAGGCACACCCATCCATCACTGGCTACATTGAGAGATGCAGACGAGTCAATTTATGATGTGCAACCTTCTGATGAAGAAGATTCAATTGAATAGGACAAAGATCCCACCTCTCAGATGGAACATGATATAGCCCGAATATCCATAAGCATTGTAAGATATGAAGGAGGAGGAGCTAACACCTCTATAATGGTAAGTTTGAATAATGTTTTGATGGTCTTCTAGTATAAAGTGTTTTGTTTTCCTTATATGTTTTTGAATTATTGCAGGAGCAATTTGAGATGGATGAGTTCTCATCTCAACAGGTCCATGTTTGCAACATATTTGGACAATATCATTCTTTGCCCCATTACCTCGATGAAGTGTCATGACACATCATGGTTTTCCATAGTAAATGCTCACTGAGGCCCATGGAGCTCTGAAGTGCAAGGAATTGCCGCATGCTATTAGGTTTTCCAACATCACTCAAAATGCCAACAAGGTCATTTTGGTCCACAGCTTGGCTATCATCAATGCATTTGGATCGAATATTCATGGTAGTGAATTGAGGTAATAGCTATGTCATTGGAAGCATAAGAGGATAATCTTAGTGTTATTACTATAAGGTTTACATCTAGGAGTGCACTCAAGGACTCAAAGGCCCCTAATCTCAATGTAATGGTATCAGCTAAGAAGAAAGGTAGGCTATGAGGCCTCTTTGTAATACATTTTGGAATACAACCATCTATTTTTGATAAACTTCTCTTCCATCTATTTAATGGATAAAATTCTTTTGTATCTTAATCTAGTGTTTCCTTCTTTTGTATGTTACTATTATATTTGTTTTAAGTCATCATTGTTCTCAATATTCATCTATGGTTATATCATGTTCTATCCTATTGATCATGTAAACGTTTCATCCATGGTTTCAAAGAATTTGGATGTAAAATTCAAGTCAATAATATGCTCTTGGCTAGTTTTAGGCACTGTGATGAACTTTTTTTGTCAAATCCACAACAAATTTCACCAAGCCATAGAAGGCAAAGTTATAGAGAACGGCAAGATCTACCCAAAAATTCAAAACTCACTATGGCACAAATTGGGCCATTTGGGGGTTGACCAAAGGGACAAATTCATGCCGTGATGGGTTTTGAGGTTTTTGGGTAGATTGCACTATCTTGGAACACTTTACCTTCTGTGGCATGGTGAAATTCTTCATTTAAGCTTGAAATGCATCCTATTAATTGTTCTTAACGTTACATCCACTATTTTAAAGCATTATGATGTAAAATTATAGTCAACATTATGCTCCAAGCCAATTTTGGGCATTGTAATGATCGTTTCTGACAATTCGACAAGAAATTTCACTATGTTATAGAAGGAAAGTTGTCCGAGATGGCGAGATCCTTAGAAAAATAAAAACCCATCACGATGCAATTTTGGCCATTTGGAATGGAAAAATTTGTGCCTTGGTGGGTTTTGATGTTCCTCAGGAGATCTTACCATCCTGAACAACTTTGCCATCTACAACATAGTGAAATTTCTTGTCGATTTGGAAGAAATGACACTACTATGGTGAAATTACATTGTTTAACCCTTTAAAATTTTTTTAATAATGGAAAAGCTTGAAATGCATCATATTTCAACATTGAAAAAATAGAAGGGCAAGGGCAAGGGAAGCATCTCAAAAATGTGCGTTTTTGAGAAACATATACAAAAATGTGCATTTTTAAGGGAAACATATACAAAAATGTGCATCCAAAGGGCAAGGGAAGCATCTCAAATATTCTAAATCCTAAGGCTGGTGGGATTAGATAAGATCCACTTTGTGAGAGCCAAGTGTTTGTCCATCACTATGATGCACTTTACATGGATGGCACACAATTTTCCATCTTTGAAGAGTCCGGTTGTGACTTGCTTCGTAACCTCTTAGAGTACCCCATAGCGTTTGTACTAAAACATACATTGTCCTTGTAGCTTTATGCAATCTTGTGTACAAGGCATTTGAAAGGATCATGGAGGATCACATTATCAGTACTCTTCTATAACTCCTTGATTTCTTTGAGTGCTCTTACTCCTGTTTTTGCCCTATATGGCTTCTTCACTTTTAGTGGAGGCCGCACATGTACCAACACATGGCTCCATGGCCTCTTACTTGCTTTGAACTTCCTCCTTCACTCTTTCCTTTCTAGTTATTCATCATATTTTGGTATGCACATTTCAATCATATTCTGGTATGCACATTTCAATCCTACCCCTTGAATGACTCCTTGCAATAGGGCTTTCTTGGTGTAGTCTTTATACTCTCTCTTGGAACTAGAGGTCATAGAGCTAGCTGCTGTTGAGGAAAAGGTTCTTCTGGTGGTGGCATAGGTACCCGAGGTGGGTCATTAAGAAATATATAAGATAGCACGTGCGATCAACAGAAGGGGTTTTATATTTTTATGGAGTTATAGAAAGCATACATGCATAAGGGGTTTTTAATTCAAAAAGTGAAAATTTGCATACATAAGGATACTTTATGTTGTCTCTGTGCAAAAATGGACTTAGGTAGCATAGAATGTGTATGTAGAATAGCGGCAAAGCTACACTTGTACTTTCATGAGGCTAGGAGTAATCTGTCTTAGGAATCCAACATGCATGTTCTACATGCAAGTTCTACATGCAACTCCTACATGCATGTTCTACATGAAAGTCCTACATGCAACTCCTACATGCAAGTCCTACATGCAACTCCTATATGCATCTTCTACATGCAAGTCCTACATGCAAGTCCAACATACAACTACAACATGCAACATGCAACTCCTACATGTAACTTGCAACTCGTACATGCAACTTCTAGATGTAGAGATAGAATGTCTTACAATTCCTATATGCAGAGAGAGAAGCTCTCCAACTTGTTTGAATACCTCATAATGGAATGAAGCCTACACTCTTTGGGGCATTGTGTTGAGTTCTACTTTGGTATTCCAAGCAATTGTCTCCAAGTGTCCATGCTTCCTTGCACTCCACGTCCAAAAGTATGTCCTAACCCTACAACTCCTCCTCCACTCTTTGCCAAACTTGCAACCCCTCCTCTCCCTCTCCTCCTCCCAACTCCTCCTCTCTACCCTCCTCCTCTCTCCTCCCTCTACTCCTCCCTCCTCCTCCCTCCTCCTCCCTCTTCTCCTCCCTTTTCCTCCCTTCTCCTCCCTCTCCTCCTCCCTCCTACTCCCTTCTCCTCCCTCTCCTCCTCCCTTCTCCTCTCTCTCCTCCCTCCCCATGCTATTACGTCTTCTTCCTCTCCCACTCCTATGCTCCCCCTAAACCCTTAGTCCCTCAACCATTGACCTCCATGATTTACAAGGGAGACAAGTTCTATGTCATGTACTCTACCCTGAACCTTAGATCCTCCTTCTAACCCTTAAACCCCTTCTCAACCCTGGAACCTCTTCTAAACCTTGTACCCTCTTCTAAACCCTGGAACCTTCTTCTAAACCTTGGTACCTCCTTCTGAAACCTTGAACCTCCCTCTAACCCTTAAAACTCCTCCTAAACCCTTCAACCCCCACTGAAGGTAAAAGACTTTATTACCCCAATCTTGATGATGCACATTCCTTTCACACATGCATGCACTATGTTTGCTTACCACACTTAAGACTATGTCTCTCACAGGAATATGACCCGAGGTCCTAAGCTACACTTATACTACAAACAATGATATCGATATATTTGTAGGTGACAAAAATCCTCAAAACCTTGCATACTGAGAATACCCCGCTCTTCCCGTGTAAGCCGTGGAAAAGAGCCAACACTTTAATCATCTCAAAATTTAAAGAAATGGTGTATATAGTCTATAGAAGTCTGTAAGTAGGGGTTTTTCTTAGTACCCCTTGATCGCATGTGCTATATGGGGTATTGTGCATGTTGGCCCCCCTGTGCATAGGTACTATCTCCAATCCTTGAACTAGAGGAAGGTTTGGAATAAAGACCAACTTCCTCACTATCGGATTTATTGAAGGCCCTCCAGTAAGTTTCTTAATGTCTTAGAGATTTCTAAAGATATTTTAGTCTTCTATATGATTAGCTTGCGGAGATTGTTGTAGTTAGGGGAGGGTTGAGTGGATTTCTCATGGGGAGGGGAGTACTGAAGTGATTTCTCATAGGGAAGGGTGGGCTCATGGGAGTCAAGAGAGGGCTCATAGGTGCGCTCTTGGGAATTAAGGGAGGTGCACTCTTTTTTATCATAGTAGGTCTCACTAGAGTTCTCATGGGTGTAATCTTGTGAATTACTTGCCCCGAGCCGATGGGAAAATCCAAGGGTGACCACTTACTCTTGCGAGATCTTTTAGTCTTCTCTATTGGTGGGTCTACCATCTCAGCATCTGAGGGCTCTGAGAAGGACACCTTCTTCTTGGGGTGACCCGGTCCACAGTTTTGAGAGGGGTCCGAGGTGGTATGACTTCTTTTCCCAAGGTCAAGGATCTCTACGACAGAATCCTTGGTGCCTGATTCACTTAGAAGATTCACCCTTGGAATATTGGTACATTCCATGCGATAATGACCCTTTTGGTGGCACTCGTAGCACACAACATTGGCACGTTCTCTTGGAGGCAATTGGCTTGATTTCTGATGCCCACCATCTCAAGCCGAAGATCTCATTCAGGGCCTTGGCTAGGTCATTGACTCCGGGTTCTTTAGCAAGAGTGGCCGAGGGAGCAGGAAGGAGGGGGGCTCATGGACAAGGTTGGAGAAATCTTCCAGGTGGAGGGTGAGGATATACACCTTGTTGAGGGTAAGCACCTAAGGGAGGACCATACATTTGAGGTGGAGGCGGTGGATACATCCCTGATGAGGGGTGGGGGTATGCCCCTGAGTTAGACCCCCTAGGTTGTTGTTGCAAGAATTGAGGGGGTTGCGGAGGGACAATCGTCTTCTTTGAAGCGGGGTCAGACTGAAACTTTATCAAACTTTTGAGCAATCTCATGTGCTAGCACCATAGTTTCTAGATTCTCCCATTTAAGCTTGAGGTGGAATTTTTCACTTGCTCCTACTACAAGGTAGCCCAGCACATGCTGAGTCATTCTAGCTCAAAATCTGGCATTGTCCTCCTTCGTGGCAATTAAACGATCTAGGAGCATGGCCGCTCGATCCACATATCAGTGTGCCATCTCACCTTCTGACTGCTTCAAGTTTGCCACATGCAGGTACACATTCTCTGGCTCCTCTTCCTTGCTAAAATACTCAATCATCGCTACTGTCAACCTTGGCCAACTTTGGCGAATGTCGTCGGCCTGCTTCTCATACCACACTTGAGCCAAACCCTCTAGAAATGTGGGAAGAACCAACAGCCATCTATCTTCAATAAGAAAGTTGAGAGAAACACAACGGCACTTGAAGGCCACAAGATACTCATTTGGATTTTCTTCAACCCATCCACAGAACATGGGAATGTTAGCCATGCTTGAAAAATGGAAAAGAGAGAGTCGAAATGAGGCTTATCTATTGGCAAACAATGGAAAGAGGTAGCTTGAACTGAAAATCAGGTGAAGATACATCCATAAAGCACACATAGGCAGGGTAGGGTGTGACTGGTGTATTGTGAAATACTGCACGGGAAGAATCTTCAGCATAGAATAGCTCATAGACAATCTTAAAAGGACCAACTCTCATGATCTCGCATCCATCTTTACGAGCGAGGGTTAGAGACACGGCACTGCATGAGGTTATTCATCAAGGCAAACAAGAATGCCATGAAAAATGTCAATAGTGGGAGAGCTTGCACATCACTTTCAGCTTCTTCCAGTTCTTGTAATCGCCATGCTATTTCTTCAAGGGGTGTGCGGTCTAGCATCCTTCTTTTGAGCAATGTCCTTGAGGACCTTTCTAATGATCTTCCGAAGTTGGTAAACTCATATCAAATATGCCCAACACTTAGTTTCATGATGAACACAACCTTTGCATTCCTTACAAATGATCACCCTCCTTCATGGCTTGTGGCTTTGTTGGGGTTGTGCTTCCACTCGCTTCATGCATGATTGAAGTACAAGCTTCACGTGCCAAGGAATCAGCAACTATATTTTGAGCTCGAGGTATATGCTGAATTTTTACCTCTTCAAATTGTTGGCAAAGCTCCAATGCTTGTTGATGTCGTGGAACCAAGCCTTCGCTCCGCACCTTCCACCTTCCACTAACTTGTTCACACACGAGTTGAGAATCTCCTTGCACCTCAAGTTGCTTGATGCGATGTTCTTGCACATTTTGTAGCCCAAAAATGAGTGCCGAGTACTTAGCTTGGTTGTAAGTACTTGTTGGTGCAGACTTGCTACAACAATACACCTTGCCCCCTGGTGAAGTGAGCTTCACACCCACACCAATAGCCTTGGTCAAAGGTTTGTATGTGCCGTCAAATTGGAGGAGCCAAGATGTCATCACACTAAGACTAAAATCTAGACATCCCAAGTTTCTCGGTAGTGCAATACAGATAGAAGGAGAGCGTGGTGAGAATTCAATACTTGAGCAAGACATTTAGCACCAAATAAACTTGCAATCCTTTTTTATAGTTTATCTTTAGACCAAAAAGAATTACAACTTGAAGCTCAAAATGAGGCACAAAAGGTTGATTAGGTACAAAGGGATTCCTTGGTCGAAACATTACCAGCCGAGCCCTAGAAACCTTTGTAGTGAGATTGAGAAGAAATCATTCAAGATGAGCTTATCCACAGGAATTAATAAGCAAATGTGCCAAATCTCCCCCCAAGCTTGGGGATCATCCCACCCTTCGAAGAATGTCACCCTTTTAATTACCTCCGATGCAGCAAGTAGCTCAATCACCGCACATTGAGAAGAATTGAAATCAAAGTCCTCTCAGTGTATCACTAGTTCTTCACCTTAAACTATCAAGCACCGAACCTTGAAGATAGAGAAAGGCACCATGAACTAGAGAAAGGTTTTTTTTGCTTGTTAGTATATGCCAGCAAATATTGCAATTCGAGTCGAGATTCAAGACACACTTCGTTGTCCTGTATTATCTTCACTTGTTTGAAAATTTGTTGGAAGCATGAAACGCTCATGTCCTTGAATCAGTGCCTCCTTTAATAAAAAATAGCATCCTTCATTTATATCCTCCAAACTTTTGCAAGTGCTTGCTGCTTTGCCCAAAAAGCATTGTGAGCCTCTCCATCACCAAAATTGATGGCATTCTCTCAAACCATTCACCTCTGCTTACTTTCCCCATCTCCCATTGGCAAGCTTCCATGGTCTTCTTTCACACTCAATGCTTCCTTGGCAAAAAAACCTTCTACACCTTCAATCGTCTTACTAGCTCCATTGCCCTTGGTCTCTTGATGGGCTCCATCTAGCTTAGCATTGAATATGTCTACTCCTTCCTACTCACCTCCCGCTAGCTTTTCGGTTTCATCTTAGCATCGGCACACACCCTACGTTTGTCTCATTCTTGCATGCTTCCAAGTCGTTTCTCTTTACTTCTATTCTATTTTGCCGGCTCTTTGAAGCTATTCACTACGTGAAACTTTTTCCTCCCGGTTCATCCTTCATCTTTCCCCATCACTCACGACATGCTTGCCTAGCTTGTCATGAAATGGCTTGGGGGGGTCATTCATCATATGTAACCCTATCATGTGAGTTCAATAGAAGGTTGTTTTTAATTCCTAAATTTTACAAAAACTAATTTACCTAAGGGAATATTTAAAGTCAATTTGGGAAAAAAAATGCATATTTGTATTGAAAGAGGGTACATTTCATTAAGAAAATTTTTACAGATAAGGGATTTTACAAATAGGCCTTGAATGCATGTGTTATAGAGGGTTTATACATAGTGACCCCCCCCGAGTGAAATGGTGGATAAGATATACTCCAAACACATTCCCTTTTCTAATTTTGCCAAAGCTTGGATGCCTTGTTAATTTCATGGGGAAAGTATGCGACATAACATCATCGTGATTCAACAGGAAGCCTAGAGACACTTGTTGATTTTGCAAGTGGAAAAATCTTGGCAATACATCTACTTGCATGTTGCATAGGGTTCTGCCTACCTGAATTCTCAAGCGTAGCACTTTGCATGTGGTTGAATTCTCAAGTGCTTTAGATGGTAGGGTTACATATATGCCACTAACGCATTGCACCTTGAAGAGTAAACACAGATTTGCAGAGTCTTTTCAACTCAACCTCCATATTTCGATTGTTTCTTTCTATCAGCAATTCACTGACCAGGCCTTGTGCAGTGCCTCTACTAATTGAAGGTTGCCATCGGTAGAACCTTTCAACAGAGCTGAACCTTTCAACCTTTTGATCTCTCCTTGGTATTAGCAAGGGTGCTATAGGTGTCTTTGCAAATCATAGGATATTTGCATCTCTACTTCTTTCCTCCAAGCTTTCTCCATTCGATTCATCTTCCATCTATTGGAATCATTGATTTGTCTCCAAGCTCAAACCGTCGCACATGAGAGCTTCCTTGCATTTTACAATAGCTTCAGCATTGCAAATCTCTTGTTTTGCTTCCAATTCAAAGCCGGGTAGGATGGTTCCTACGCCTTTTGAATATCAACATGTCATCTAATGTCTCTCAAACCATAGGATATTGGATGGATACCTTAGAAGCTTCAAAACAGTACCGCAATCCTGTGCACACTTCAATCCAACGTTAAATCATTGATTGTTGCATGAAAAGAGCAAAGATCATGAGATGGGCATCAATTGAGGGGCCAAACATAACACATGGATCGATGCTTCTTGCACATTAAAATGGAAGTAGAAGGGAACCATTGTCATTGCATAGTAAATCAAGGTAAGTAGAAGTAAACCAAATGGATGGAGCCTTCTTCTGCATGTAAAGAATGAGCAAGTGAAGAGATCATGACCAAAGACACAAGGTAGACACAATTTACCATTTGTGTAGTGAGCAAAAGATAGACTATGAATGTGTCTAATGAGCATAAGATGGACATGGCATTGCACATAAGTCTAGTAAGTTATGTAATGCTTACGATAAGAATACAAGAGTACATGATTACCTAACTTTTTGTTTTTTCATCCGCATGCCTTAATAGTATCTAGCTTTCTACATCATAAAAATATCTATTGTTTCTATTGTCCTTTAAGTATGGACAAAGTCAAGAGATGGTGATCAAGGGCAAAGATAGACACGTCATTATCATTTTTTACAAGTGATGGATATCAAATGTTTGTTCTGTACATTGTGGGATTGATGCTTTCAAAGAACATGAATTTAGGATGCTCTTTGGATGTAGTTTATGTAATTAATTTTTTATGCTCTTGATTTAAGTGATAGAAAATGTCTGTAAATATTCCAAACTTGCATGAAAGAGAGTAGCTATTACCTATTAGATAGTTTAAGAGATCTTGTAGATGAGTTATCCATGTAGCTAAGATGTAGCTCTTGGAGAAATAATCAAGGGGCATGGATTCAAAATGTGATTTTCATACAATAGACAAAATAATATCCTGCTTGAGGTGATATACAATGTTATAAACTTAGAAATAATCATCCATAATCTTGGATCATGATTATTATTTATTCTAATTTCTTCACTTGAAATAAAATAGATATCAAATGAGGAAGTTAAATGCTCCAACAATTCCTATTGGATAGATTCTACATGTGAAGTAGTTATACATGCTTTGATGTTGCATATACCAATTATTTATAAACGAATGAATATTTATGATATTCATGCATTGCAATTTATAAGATCTAAGAAGTTTTTTGGATTTTGTCAATTCAAGGTTTCCCAAGTCCTATTTTTTAAGAAATAAAACAATGTAACAAATCCTAGTGATGCCAACACCATGCATAAAGTCTACCATAAAGAGCATATGCATGGGTGAGATTAACTATTAGGTTGGAGTTATGTGTGGGATATTACTTGATGAGGTATGTGCATATGTATTTGGGAAAACAATCATGAAATGCTTTGATTGAATGTACCAATACTCTTTGTCTAGTTGGTCATACCGTAAACATGGACCATGTACATACACATGCATCGCATGAAAATATAATAAGATTTGAGATATAAGGAGTGTTACCTTTGAGGAGGAAGATATTATCTCTTTCATTATTTTGTTTAATCTAGGTATATGCAAGGGATAAAAGGAGGGATCAAGAAAAGAGAAATGAGTCTTATTCTAGTGTGCTTGGGGGCTAGATGGCGGATGGAAATTTTATTTATGCATGCAGTACTTTTTTCTATATGTATTATGGGATTAATAGGCCTTGTGTAGGCCTCTCCTTGATCCCTAGCACGTTGTATCTGTAGATGAATGGCTCTTTTCTCATTGTTTCACCAACAAAGTGTTGGCCACCAGTATACTTTTGTGCAATTTTTGGTAGCCAATTGGCCATTATTCCAACATTGCAAAACATGTACATCCCTCTCAAAATGCAACCAGATCTATTCCAAATTTGTGGTCTTTGGTACATAAGAAGATGAGAGAGAGGGAGGACATTATGGAAATGTAAGATAATGTCATTGAATGGTGCACATATATTTAAATAAGAAGATGAGGGAGAGGGGATACCTTATGGAAATGTATAAATTTGGCATATAGGACAACATTGTAGCACCTTTTCAAAAGGAGATAGAGAAAAATTTTAACTTGGAAGAAAATAGATGGGCATGGCATTTCAATTAGAAAAGTACCTATTACCTTCAAAGGATGGCTTGGTGACCACCAGCACAAGATAGACACAACATTGACTAGGAGGGTAGTGAGCACAGATAGACAATGCATTGACCAGGAGGGTAGTGAGCACAAGATAGACATGATATTGACTAGGAATATGTCTAATGAGCACAATCTCAACATGGCATTGCATGCAAGTCTAGTGAGTCACAATCCTTATAGTAAGAGTCCAGGTGGGAAACGTGCTCACTTTGATTCCTACTTTTTGGTTTTGATTGCTCATGTTGTAATAGTCTCAATTGTCCATATCATAAAGATATTTACTGTCACTGAAGGATGGGAATAGTAAAGCTATGGTGACAAGGAGATTTATATGGAAATAGCATCATGATTTAATTTAATAGATTATGAATTTTTACAATAATTGATATCCATTCTTTGTTCTATACATTGTGGCATTGATTCTTTGTGAATGTACTGACTTGGGATGCTCTTTATGCAATTGATTTTACAATATATATATATATATATATATATATATAGCATTGTCCATCTAACTTTTTTCTATTATGTATGATATTCATGCATTGCAATTGTACCAAAGCTAGGACATTGTTTGGATTTAGTTAGCTAGAGGCTAACTAGGCTGGCTAGAGGCTAACTAGGCTAAGTTTCTTTTTAGATTTTCTAACAAATCCTAGTGATGCCAATTGTTCATAACATGTACCATGTTGTGCATGATGAAATATGAAGAGGGGAGAGGAGAAGAGTGGAGATGAGGAGAGAGGGCACAGCTAGAGGGCACACCACAAATAACTAACTGTACATGCACTAGATTTACTTGAAAGTGTAGGATATATACAAACCCTCTTAGGATTAGGGTTAGGGTTAGGGCATCTAACCCTTTCCTTTATAGCACTCTATTGGCTATTGCTATGCACAATATTATCACATGATGTTGATCGTGGTTTCTCAACACCTTCCCTTAAGATCAACATCATGAAGTAGGCCTTCCCTCAAGATGATGATTTTGGGGAATCATCAAAGGACTGAGGATTACGTTCCATCACACCCCTTTAATGGGAATGTCCTTCCTCTGAGTCGAACCAAGAGCTTGTCAGTGTTTCTCGAAAATCTCTTTACCGAGTGGTTTGGTAAAGATGTTTGCAACATTCTCTTTGCTTTCACAATGTTGCAGTGTGATGTCAGTAAGTAACTGTGGGGTTAAAGGTCACTGTGCCTTAACCCCAGTTATGTACAATACTCAAACACATATATAAATGAATGAAAAAAGAAGATTAGGGTGGTTCTGCACCCACCAAAACTTGTGTGGCTCTCTGTCTCTCTCTCTCTCCTTCTTCCGTTCTTGCTTCCATTGAGATCACTCACAACTGGTATCAGAGCCCGGGTGATCTAGCTGAGCGTGCGTGAATGCTTGGAAGCTTAGCAGCTCTGTGGGAGGAAGGAGAAGCTCTGTGGGAAGCTTTGTGGGCGACTTTACTTGCATCCGAGTGTGTAGAGACCTTGGAGGAACCTTTGGAAAAGTCACTTTGGCTTTGTGAAGTGGTTTTGAGAGCCTGTTAAGTGCTTTCAAAGAAAAAGTCGTTTTTTGAGCTTTTCCCTGTTCCGTTCGATGACAGAGACTCCATATTGACTTGTAGAGGCAACTATTGCTTGCTTTTGGTGTCCACATTACTTCAGGGCTTGGAAACACCTTCATTCTTGAATCTGGGATCATTTCATTGGATTTCTGACTCACTGTGTCAGTTCCTGCGTTTTTTGCCCGGGTGTTGGAACTCAAGTTTGGAGCAACCATTTGCAGATCTGTTAGTTCCGGTGGACTCAGGAGGTCCTAAAACTTCTATGTTGCTCATCATTTGCACTCCGGTGGACTTTACAAATAGCTCTGTTTCAAAAAACGTTTTTCAGCCCGTGTGTTGGACCCAGTGATTGAGACCACGGTTTCCAAAACTGTCTGTCCCATTGTGTTTCGGACGCCCAAAAACCCCTACCTATCATTTCTTGCGCGATTTGGTGGAGGATTTTCAAAGTTATAGATCTCTGTGTATTCGATTTCGTCTCTCTGTTATGCATTTTTCATTCTAAGGTTTTGAAACCTTAGATTTATGCCACATGGCAGTGGATAAGTGTTGACTCCCATTTCTCACTCATCGGTTGGGATTTTGGAGTTCTGGCAGAAGAGAGATATTTGCAAATTTTCTTGCTGAGTCCGATTATGCAATGGCGCCCATGTTTTGAGGCATCTCAGGTTCTATTTTCAGTAGCGCTCATTACCGTGGGACTATGATTTCTTGAGCATACCTTATGCAGATCACTCTGGTTGCAGTTTGAGTAGTGTGCGCTCATTCGTGGTATGCATTGGGTTGCAATGGATGATTTATAGGCCATTTGGATGCATTGCAGTCCTTGTTGGATGTGCTGATAGGCCCAAATTGCCTTGTGGGATGCTATTTTTTATGGACGCTTTGCACATGGATGCTATTTTATGCTGAGGGACAGCTTTGACACATTGTTGGTGATGCATTGATAGTGCTATGCTCTCTTGGATGAGATATAATTGATGCATATGCCAGTGGACGGTGTTTATGCTTGAGTCATTTGGCACTTATTGGCATTTTCTTTTGGGCCAGATTTGCTCATATGGATGCATAGTATATGCACATGAGTCAGATGCATCTTTTGATGCTTTGAGCTTTGAGTTTTTTGTGATATTTCAGTCTATTGTGGCATACACATTTGGGTGCACCTGGTATTTGGTGTGATTCTCTCTTGAGGCACTAGCATTTGGGATTTTGCTTTATTTGCATCATGGCATCCTCTTCCATGTCTGAAAAGGAGTTTTTCAACATTAAAAAGTTTGATGGGACAAACTTTTCTTTGTGGAAAGAACAAATAAGGGATGTGCTTATTCAAAAGAAGCAGATTAAACCCTTGGCAGGGATTGAAGCTAAGCCTGCAAATATGTCTGAGGATGATTGGAATGAGTTGGATGCATTAGCAAAGTCTACTATTAGACTTCATCTTGCAGAGTCAGTTTATTTCACAGTAGTAAATGAGCAGACTACTGAAGATTTGTGGAAGAAACTGTGTGCCACTTATGAGAAGGAAACTGCCTCTAATAAAGTTTACCTCATGAAGAGGTTGTTTGAGCTGCAGATGGAGGAAGGGGTCTCCATTGCTTCTCACTTGAATGAATTCAATATTATTTTCAGCCAGCTTCAGGCTCAGAAGATGAATTTTGATGCGGAGACTAAGGCAATATTTCTCTTATGTTCATTGCCATCCTCATGGGATACCTTCCGTACAGCTGTCAGTAACTCTGCACCTGGTGGAGTACTAAAATTTGATGATGTTGTGGGTAGCTTGTTGGCCGAGGAGATTAGACGGAAGTCTATGGATGGCAACAAGCAGGATGCAGCCTTAAATGTGCAAAGGGGCAGATCACAGTTCAGGGGGAAGTCCCAAGAAAGAGGAAAGTCTCGTAGCAAATCCAGGGCACGGAACATTGAGTGTTACCATTGTGGCAAGAAGGGCCATATGAAAAAGGATTGCTACAAGCTAAAAAGAGAGCAAAAGGATAAGAAAAAGAATGCAAATTGGGGTGCAAATCAAAAGGAAGAGAGTCCAAGGGAGGACAAAGGAAAAGTGAAGATCGAGGAGATCAATGCAGTCACACATGATAGTGACAATGACGTTCTCTTCATGTCTAGTTTATCTGCAGAGTTGCTTGCCACTTCAGATGATGCATATTCCCAGGATTGGATTTTGGATTCTGGTGCTTCATTCCATGTTACTCCCCATAGGGAATGGTTCTCCACCAATGATAGTGGAAAGACAGGTTGTGTGCATCTTGGAAATGACTATGCATGTGACATAGTGGGAGTAGGTGACATAAAGTTTTCTTTTGCAAATGGGTCTGCATTTGTTTTGAAACATGTGAGACATGTGCCTAAGCTGACCAAGAGTCTTATTTCAGTGGGTCAGCTAGATGATGGTGGTTTTCACACCACTTTTGGCTTTCAAAGTTGGAAAATTCAAAAGGGCTCTATGCTTTTGGACAGGGGTGCCAAGTGTGGGACTTTGTGTCCCTTACATGTATCAGGGGTATTTGATCATGTTGTTGCAATAACCGAGCAGCCAAGCACTTCTTTGTGGCATTGCAGGTTGAGGCACATGAGCCAGAATGGAATGAAACTCTTATGCCATTTGGGTTATGTACCGCATTTGAGTTTCTCTGATTTTGAATTTTGTGAGCATTGTCTCTATGGGAAGCAAACTAAATCAGCCCATAAAAGAAGGGGAAAGAAAGAGTTTGAAATGCTTGATTTGGTGCATTCAGACGTATGTGGTCCCATGCCTACACGGTCATTAGGAGGGGTTGAATATTATGTGACATTCATTGATGATGCAACTAGGAAAGTGTGGGCTTATGCTATAGCTCGGAAGAGTGATGTGTTCCAGGTATTTCAGAAATGGTTGGCCTTGGTTGAGAATCAGTCAGGTAGAATGCTTAAATGCCTACGGACTGACAATGGTGGAGAGTATCTCTCTCATGACTTTCAGCATTTCTGTGATACTCGTGGGATTAAGAGGGAGCTTACATCCCCTCGTACTCCAGAGCAAAATCCAGTTGCAGAAAAGATGAACCGTACCATTCAAGAAAGGTTGCAATGCATGCTTTCCAATGCAAGTCTTTCTGGTTGATTTTTGGGTTGAGGCAATGAAGACTGCAGTGCATGTGATCAATAGATCACCTAGTAAGAGTTTGGATGGTGGTATTCCTGAAGAGGCATGGAGTGGCAAGAAGCCCTCTTACTCTCATTTGCGTATATTTGGGTGTGAGGCATATGCACATGTGCCAAAAGAGCTACGAAAGAAGCTAGATCCTAAGTCTAGGAAATGCATCTTTCTGGGTTATGGTGAAAGTGGAGAGATGGGCTATCGTCTCTGGGATCCAGAAGCAAAGAAGATCATACGCAGCCATGATGTGGTCTTCAATGAGAAGAAGATGCATAAGGCACCCATGAGGGATGTGGAAATGAGGAGAATCACTTTCCAGGATGTGAATCCACCTACATATGTTGATAGACAGCAAGCTGTCCATGCACCAAATGTGCAAGAAATGGTACAACCAAGTACTCCCACAGGTATACAATCAAGGGTAGATGATGGATCATCTATTGGTGGAAATGATGAGCCAAATATGGCTGATATGCAAGTGGGACAACAATGCCCTTGAGAAGATCATCTAGAGTGTCTAGACCGCCTGATAGGTTTGTTCCAGAGGTAGACTATGTGATGCTTACTGATTGCGGGGAGCCTTCTTGCTACAGAGAGGCTATGATGCGTGAGGATAAACGCAAGTGGGAGTATGCTATGCAATCAGAGATGAGTTCACTTATGAAGAATAAGACTTGGGACTTGGTTTCTTTGCCACATGGAAAGAAAGCATTGCCATGTAAATGGATCTACTAAATGAAGGTCACAGGTGATGATGTGCCTAGGTACAAGGCCCGTTTGGTTGCTAAAGGGTTCAAGCAAGAGAAGGGTGTGGACTTTGATGAGATATTCTCTCCGGTTGTGAAGATGACCACACTTAGATGCATGCTTGGACTAGTGGCATTAGAGGATATGGAGCTTATGCAGATGGATGTCAAGACAGCTTTCTTGCATGGGGATTTGCATGAGGAAATTTACATGGTGCAGCCGAAAGGCTTTGAAGAAGAGGGCAAAGAGCATTTAGTTTTCAAGCTAAAGAAGAGTCTCTATGGTCTTAAGCAAGCACCTAGAGAATGGTATCAGAATTTTGATGCTTTCATTCGGTCCCAGGGTTTTAGAAGGAGTGAAATTGATCACTACCTCTACACTAAAAGGGCTAAGGATAATAGCCTGATAATCTTGGCACTATATGTGGATGATATGCTATTGGCTAGCAAGAATACTTATGAGCTAGATGCATTAAAGGCCAAGTTGCATGAGGCCTTTGATATGAAGGATTTGGGACTTGCAGGTCATATTCTTGGTATGCGCATCATGCGTGATCGGAGTAGGAAACTCCTTTGGCTTTCACAAAAAGAGTATGTTACAAAAGTATTACAGCGTTTCAATATGGAGGGGGGGAAGGCAGTGAGTACTCCATTGCCTCCATATGTGAAACTGAGTCATACAGATAGTCCCAAATCAGATGAGGAAAGGGCCATCATGGCCAAGGTTCCTTATGCATCAGCAGTTGGGAGTCTTATGTATGTTATGATAGCTACTAGACCAGACATTGCATTTGCAGTGGGAGTTGTTAGCCGGTATATGGCTAATCCAGGAAAGAGGCATTGGGAGGCAGTTAAGTGCATCATGAGGTACATGAAGGGTACCAAGGAGATGTGCATTTGCTTTGGTAAAGGAGACATGCGTGTACTTGGGTACACAGATTCAGACTATGCAGGGCATGTGGATAGTAGGAGATCCACTTCTGGTTATGTGTTCACCTTTGTAGGTGGTGCAGTGTCGTGGATGTCTCGCGCACAGAAGTGCGTTGCTTTGTCTACCATAGAGGCTGAGTATGTTGCACCCACAGAGGGTTGCAAGGAGGCTATATGGCTTGATCGGCTAGTGGGAGATTTGGGGATTCATACAGGTGTACCGACATTGCATAGTGATTCCATGAGTGCTATTCAGCTAGCACGGAATCCGGTCTTTCATGCAAAGACCAAACACATTGAGGTCAGGTACCATTTCATCAGGGAGGTACTTGAGGACAAGCGCATAGAGCTTGTCAAGGTTCATACAGATGATAACCCTGCAGATATGCTGACGAAGAGTCTACCTAGTCAGCGGTTTGAGTATTGTCGTGTATTGATGGGCATTGGATAGTATGCTCACTGGTTGTTCTCCCTTAAAGGCACATTGTCCTTTAAGTGGGAGGTTGTGGGGTTAAAGGTCACTGTGCCTTAACCCCAGTTATGTACAATACTCAAACACATATATAAATGAATGAAAAAAGAAGATTAGGGTGGTTCTGCACCCACCAAAACTTGTGTGGCTCTCTGTCTCTCTCTCTCTCCTTCTTCCGTTCTTGCTTCCATTGAGATCACTCACAGTAACACTCTTTCTCTGATGAAGTGCTCTCTGACATCAATGTGCTTTGTCTTGGAGTGATATATTGGTTTCTTGTCTAATGCTTGAGCCGTTTGATTATCACAGTATATTGTTGTTGCCTTTGATTCATCAAAGTAGTCTATTTTTGACAATAGTCTTCTGAGCCATATAGCCTCACATGCACCTGTAGTGAGAGCTGTATATTCTGCTTCAATCGAAGACAAAGAATTTGACAACCATGATATAGCACCTTGACCAAGGAAAAATGCATATCCCTATGTAGATATCGTGTCTCATAATCTTTGACATAGTCACTATCACAATATATCCATGCAACCTTGGATGACTTCCTTTGTATTCTATCCCAAACTCTCTTGTACCTCTGATGTATCGCAAGACTCTTTTGGCTGCATTCCAATGTGACTGTTTTGGATTTGCCATAAACTATGCAAGTGAGCTTACTGCATAACAAATATCTGGTCGTGTGATAGTCAGGTATATAAGAGATCTGATGAGCTGCCGATAATACCTATCATTGACTGTAGGCTTTTTTGAATCTTTTGTAAGTTTCAAACTTTGTTCCATGGGAGTGGCTGCAATCTTGCAATCTACCATATGAAACTTCTTCAGGAGACTGTCAACATACTTCAGCTGACTCATGAAGGTGTTGTCCGAATCTCTCCAGAACTCAATACCAAGACAATAGTGCATAAGTCCAAGATCTTTCATGTCAAGCTGTGTAGATAAGTCTTGTTTCAATTTCTTGATGAAGGTATCCTTGCTTCCGATCATAATCAAATCATCTACGTACAAAAGTGCAATAGTAATGTCTTCCCCTTGAACTTTGTGGTAGAGATTATGATCTGCATTGGATTTAATATATCCCAAATTAGCAAAATACTTATCTATTCTACTGCACCAACTTCTGGGTGGTTGCTTTAAGCCATAGAGACATTTCTTAAGATGGTAAAACCTGATTCTCTTTTCTTGTTTCAACATAACCTGCTAATTGTTGCATGTAGACTTCCTCGTCTAGGTAACCATTGACAAAAGAATTCTTGACATTATACATTCCATCTGCTGAGTGTTGCTAGTGATATGAAGAACCGTATGGAATCCATCTTTGCTACTTGAGCATAAAAGGCGGCCACGAAAAGTTACCGATTCCATGCTTGAACTTCTTGGTTTGTCTGAAGCACTCATCGCCTCTCTTTGCCTCGATGGAATGGATCATCTCATACACCGCCTCACGCTGTTAAAACCTCGAGCAAACTGCTGTGACGGTTAGATTCTGAGAACGTCATGCTTGATTGCAAGATGACTTCAATTGTTGCTTGATGCACATTTTATTCCTCTTCCTTGATGATATACTTGAAGGAATTAATGCAATATTTGATAGGATAGTGCAATAGATAGCATAGGCAGTTTGATAACATTTTGTTTGTTTATCTGTTGCACAAGATTTATTGACTTGGAATCTCACTTATGTTGGTATTGCGTGCATTTTTTGGTTCATTGCATGTTAAATAGAACTTAAATTATCTGGCATAACCACTTTTCATCATCTTGAAGTATTACCTTACAAAAAAGGTTAATGTAACATCATAACAAAGTGAATTAATCAACCATCTATTCGTTTGGTTCAAAAATAAAACTTTACATGAGTTTCAATTGCACATTTCTAGCAGTGGCAAGCAATGCAAAAAGAAGAACACAATCCACACGATGTGAACCAATAGTATCCTCACACTTGGATGATGCAAGAATGTTGGCCAATAGATGATAAGTCAACCCATTTGAACACACTACCCTTGTTGCATGCATATTTTAGAATTATTGGAGTTCAGTCCTTATCCTTTCCCATTTGAGGGCAAGGTCCTGGCACACTATGGACTTTCAAAGTCGAGGAAGCAACATATCAGCTCTATGTTGGAGTAGATTTGATTGACTATGAGTGTCATGAGATGGTGACTCTTCACTTGCTGCACACATACATTTAGGAATTACAGGACATGCTACTAGTCGACAAGTTTCACCGGATAGAAGGAGCCACCATTCAGAAGAGAGGTACTAGGGAAGGAGGCACCTTGTTTGTCACCTTAGTTATTGTAGTGAAGAAAACAATTTTGAAGGGAGAACCATTTGAGGGCACTATCACTTTCATCCCAGAGAGGCAAATAAGTGCAATGCCTATGTGCCCTGGGCAATTAGCCAGATGCAATCGGGCCATTCCACATTCGCATCAGTTATGGGAACGATAGCTTTTGTGATTGTGTGAGTTGATCTAGACAGGCCTACTTCCGATCACATTATTGTCGTTGATGGACCTAGTGTAGAGGATCGTGCTACGGTACATTCCTAGGCTTACTTTCGATAGCATTACTAGTGGCATTCATTTATGCATGAACATTTTGTGTTTTTTATAGCTTTGTTTTGTCGAACAGAGAAGAAGCACATTGACCCGACTAATCCAAGAGTACGTTGATGACGGAGTAGTTAGGTACATGGCCAAGAACACCTCGTACATGCATGGGAAGCATGCACTTGGTGTGTTTAATGTTACCATTTTGGGATCCATTCTAGAGGGGAGACCTCGTGTGTGAATCTGAAGGAAGCATTCAAGTAGTAAGCATCGAACCTCAACTATGGCCAGAAGGTTTCAATATGAGCTTAATGTTCCATGAGTGCAAAACTTCCAAGTCACAAAACAAAATTAATCTCTTTCTGCCTTGCAGGTCAGTGCCTGTGTTGCACTTCAGATAGTTGGATGGACAGCTCGTGGAGTTTCACTGCACGACATACAAAGGTTCCCAGGTTTCTCATGACACTTATCATCCATACTGCTTCTCTTGTGACATTGCTCGTGAGGTGATTTGTGTACCATCACTGAAAGGCATCATTCTTCTAAATGAGGACTCACAAATTGCAATACAAGTTTGAGGCACCCATGTCGACCTGATCCTGGCACTGCCATTTCACTGATTATAATGCACGGAGCATCGTCACCACTCGCAACTTGCTCTATGAGGCCAGGCTTTCTAGACTATTCACTCTGAATAGCTCTAGCTTCATAGTGGACTTTGATGCAGGTGCTTAGGCACATCATGCCAATTCATTCCAATAGTTTCTCTTTGGAGTTGGTTACGTTGTATTAGTGTTAACTCTGCTTCGGATATGTCTTGTTTGCTTAGTATCATGCCTTTACCCATATGATGTTTACTTCAGTACTTTGTATCACTGATTGACTTTCATTCAGATATGTCTTCTTCACATTGGCATTATGCCTTTTTCATGTATTGTCCTTAGTTCTTGTCCTTAGTTCGTAAACAAAAATGCAATTTTAGTTTCAATTGATGATGCCAACATAATCCATCCTTCAATGAAGTGCCTTTGTGTGCATGCATGCTTCATAATGTTGTGTGAAATTTTCCCTGGAAATGACATTCTAGCCATCACCAAAAAATGCAAGACAAAGTGAAGAACAACTCGGCTAATCTTGAGTACAATACTCCAATAGTTGCTCCTCCATAACATTGCAAATTCATGCTTCAATAATTGTTCCTCCACAATGTTGCAAATTCAAAAAAGTAAAAAAACATATGTGGAAAAGAGCCTTCAAAAACACAATGTGCAAATGAAAATGGACTTCAACTTGCAACATGCTAAAAAAACTAATGTTTTAAATTGTTTGTTGACATTTTATCCACTATATGATTATGACACTTTATTGGACATGCTCTATCACAATGTGGTGATGTCCATTACTTTAAAAATGATACCTTGGTTAATCCTTGGTGCAAAGCTCTAGCCACTCACTAAAAAATCAAATAACAAAGGCCAAAACCACAAACCTCCTCCATTATTCATCCACCTCTCAAGATTTACTCCATGATTGTTTAAGGCACTTTGATAACATGTTGCAAACATCAATCAAGTTACTTTGTGTGAGAAAAAATGAAGTTATAGAGATCTTCCATATTGACATCCCCTTTGCACATAGTATGCACGTCATGTTGCTAGGACGAACAAACAATCCTGATGATGATGATTAACACTATATTCATTAATTTTGGACTTTTTCTTTGTTTTTGGACATGACTCAAAAATCTTACCGAAATGAAAAATCAAAATTTAGACAATAATTTCATGGTACTCAAGCATAAAAGTATGGTGCATTAGAGCTCTCATTTTTTGAAATTGAAAATAGGAGTTATAAAAACCAGCATGGCCATGTCCATGCATAAGTATTTGAAATAAAATAATGTGGAAGTATTTGAAATAAAAAATATTTATTATTTTCAATTTGTAACAACTCAATTTTCTTAAAATGATTTGAGACCACAATATACAAATGAATCATATTGGCAACAGAATAAATTTGGAATATTATTTTCATTGAAAATTACTCACAGAGGAATACAATGCTTCTTTGAGACAATACATCATTGTACAAAGAGTAACCACATCAGCATGCACATTTTCCATCTTCTTTATAGATTCAACTTTAATGGGGCATATTCTTCCAAAGTTGCATCTTCCTTGATGTCAAAGAATCTGTCCACTCCTGATAAATTATCACTCCTAATCCCTTTTGCTTCCTGGATGTCAATGAATCCAATGCCTCCCGATAAGAAATCACTTTTGTGATTGGACTGAAACACTCATTTGCAATCTGAACCTCTATGGTGACCTCTTTGTGAGTGTCTTCTTGTTTTGTTATGATCTACATTTTCTTTCTCGTGGAAAGCCACATGTCTTTCAATTACTATCACAAACTTTGTGCTCCATCTCGTAACCTTTCAAACCTCATAATACAAAGCATCCCTTGACGTTCCATTATCAAAAACACCACCGTCAGTAACTTTGGTAAACTTCATTTGTGCAAATGAAAGGTTCTCCAGTTGTTCAAATTTTAGTACTTTTCCTTTTGCCACAATAGCGTTCCGTAATGACTACATTTGTAAAATATCTCCAACTACAAAGTTTGAAGACATAAACATTGTGTTTCTTAAGATGCCTTTTGGATACATTTCATCTTTGCCACCACATGATATATATGTTTTATTGGATGTACTATTTAAAGGCAAAACATCACCTAGAGTTTCCATATCTCCACATTTGTGCTTCAATTCAACGCGCATGCTTAGAAACTTGATATAATCATTGTCACTTTGTCATTTCCAAGTCTTTTAAAATGGCATATGGAAGTTGGTCATTGAAAAACTCTTGCGACGCAACAACTTCTCTTTCGTGACATAAATCACAATTTCAAATTCCATTTCTATCACTTGCAAAAGCCAATGTGCTTAACTCTAGTCAAATGAAAGAAGCATCATAGTTTTTATAGGAATTAAAGATTAACATTTCTTCAATGAAGGTGCTACCTCTCATTTTGTTGGCTTGTTTTGCTAATAAATGAGTTTTTTTCTTCTACTAATCACACTCATGATTTTTACGCTTATGATGCATCAAAATGTGATTGTAAAAAGAAAAGTAGTTGCATTGTACAAGTGAAATGTTTGTTTTCCAGTCAAGCAAGTTACATGGTTTATGCACTACATAATCTACATTGTAAAATAGGGCCATAGTGGTTTTACCACATTGACCTATGTACCCTAAACAAGAAGCAATTACTATCCACATTAGGTTAAGGTCTAAGGTTTTAGGATTTACGGACACCTTCAATCCCATGATCTTCATCAATTATGATTAAAGCTGAAATTATTTTGCTTAGTCACCCCTTAGCTCCTAAAAGTTGTAAGATCTAATAGAGCCCTTTAACAAAGTACACAAATTTGTGGGACTACTTACACAAAACACCCTTAGTGATTCTCATATGTAAAAGTATGAAGAAAGGGTATATTATAAGAAAAAGCCCCCATACATGATGATGATGTAATCATCTTCTTCTAATAGTTTTTCATTCTTTTGGAGACCCATGGTAGAAAAGTCAAGTAGTGATGAAGTAGTGATGAAGTAGTGATGATGTAGCCTTGGTCTTTCAATAGTATTCTCCAAGGGTAGAAAAGGATGTGATGTCTCCAACAAAGTACTTATTTGACAAAATTCTACATGTGCGCACTTATCTTTTGAATATAATAGTTAGTTATTAAAAAATGGCAAATTATTCTTTTTACTAAAAACTACATCGAATACTATAGAAATTCTAGAAATTGGTAAGGTCGCTAAAGTATGCTAATTCCTAATAACTTGCACTAATCACTAATGTATTTGTATTTGTATTTTATATGTTCCAAGGTAAAGATTGTTTTAAATAAGTTTTTTTTCAATCATTTGATATAATGTTTCAAATAACTTAATAAGCCCTACCCATAAGCATAGTTTAATATAAGGTTTTCCTAATATAAGAAATAATGCATTAGCATAATTTAATAACGTGGTAGCTAATGATTAAAGTATGTGCTAGCATTAATATTATCTTATATATAAGCTCCCCAGTCATGCTGCCACTTGTTGACAAGTCCTGCTAAATGCTTGAGAGGTTGACATGTGGCACATGTTCAGCTTGGGAAGGAAAGTCAGGAGAGAAGAGGCCATGTGTTACACCACATCTTAATTGAAGAAGTGGAAAGAGTCTAGAATAATGGCTAAGCTGATAACAAAATTGATAACTTGCGATATGTCAACCTGCATGAACAATGACGTCAGAGAGCTCTACCATGGCATGCATTTGGAAGGTGTTTAGCATCTTGGTACACCCCCACCTTTAAGGTCACCCTCTTCCAGTATGGTAGCACCAGGGCTCTATGGGATTTTCCCCGGACTTGCTCATGGCAACTGTGGCTCCACGATGAAGAGCACGATTCCTATGATGTCGATGCCCTGAGCCCTTACACTGCTATTCCTAATAGCAATTTTGAGCATGAAGAACCATAGACTACATCCAACCCTTCACAACTTCCCAATTGCAACACGTCATGAATGTCTATTGGTGTTCAACCCTATTTTCCATATTGTGTTATGAGAGCTGGTACCCTATATCTTAGATTACGATACGCTCATTCCCATTGTGCTATAAGTCATCAAATATATTATTTTTCTCATGTCCTTGATGCAAGTTATGGTGTTTGTAACGGCTACATCAATTCATTGAGTGCACATGCATAGATCCTACAAGTTGCTTTCAATACTTGGAATGTTCAATTCCCTTTTCGTATAGTAGAAAAAGGAGTTGTTTCCCATGATTGTAAGCTATGATTGCTCATCAAATTGTGTAGATATGAAATTTTGTTCCATACATTTAAGTCGACAATTACATCATGATGTTGTAATGAACATTGAATGTTGCAGCTATATTGAAGCCCATTTCATACATTACATGGAGTTGTGTTTACAAAAATTTTAAGTACTCTTGCAAAACTGTGTTGCTTACCTTGGTTAGAAATAGGGATTCAAAATGTGCATAGCCTTGAATCCCTTTACAAGCATGTAGATTAGTTCTATCATTGTGCACAAGTAAACCTTTTTAGGCTTGGGGGGGGGGGGGGCAATGTATAGGTATGTCCATTTTTATTCCCACTTCGTGATTTCCTTCAAGAACCTGTCTAGGGACTATGTAGGGATGGTTGATATTGACAATATTATTCGACACCTGGAATCACCAATGCCACTCAACTAGCAAGAATTTTAGGATAGAATTGCAAGTCTGCCAGGTTGTGTTGGAGGAAATGTTTGCATGCAACACCTTTGTTAATCAATATCCACCACTCCAGATGACTCGAGGATAGGATGATTGGAAAGTATGAGTTCTTATCAATGCACAGCTTGATTTTCTTTGTTTTATAAAAGTAGTTAAAATGTTTCAATTATTGTGTACATAGCTTTGTGTTCCTAGTCTCGTTTCTTTTTCTATGTTGAATTAAGTAGTTGTTTTTCCAGGCCTAGTCTATGAAATTATTGTATAGACAGAGTTCTATTTTTAGCATGTAAGTTTCTTACCTCTTAACGTAATTAAGCTATTTGTGGTAATATACACTATAAAATGGATGCATCCTCATTGTTTTAATGATGCTCCTTGGCAGCACAAAAAGTACAGTGCATTATGGTCATATGGATGACATTTTTGTGTGGAATGCATCAATTCAAAGAGAGTCACATATGATTGTGCAGTCATGGCTAGCTTCACACAAGATAGCCGAGCAAGTGCTTTGGATACCAATCTTCTCTCCTCGCAGTTGGATTATTCTGGGACCATACGCAGAATCTGTGAAATTTATTTCAAGCGATTCAGTATTTTCATTCTTGATGTAAAATGGTTTAGAACTATTTACAACGGTCCCCATGGTATAGTGAGGAAAGACAGTAGTGGTTTCTTTGCAATAGACTCCACCAAAATTTGGATCGATGAAAGTGATACTTTTGTTCTTCCCAAGCATTGTGAGCAGGTGCATACTAATGATTTAATTAATCAAATGCTTTTGTTTTTTAAGATCTTGATTGGTACATGTTCGTATCTACTGAAGCATAAATTCATATAATTTATGGCATTTAACATCCATCTTCAATATAGGTGGTTTTTTATCGGGATCTTTTTGATCCAAGATGGTGGTACGTGATCCAAATTGCACCATGAAGTAGACAGATTTTTTAAGATAGAGATGTGGATATAAATATGCCACTACCAATGATGGATCCAATTGATCCAGATGGATCTAGTGAAGAAGATAAAGATCATATATGAGCCAAGAAGAAGATGCACATAATGATATCATACGAGGGAGGAAGATGGAGATCACGATATTGAGGAAGAAGATGATGATCAAGAATCACCCAACTTTATTGAAGAAGGGGAATTACAAGATCAAGTATGAGTAGGTGAATGTACGATGCCATAGTATAATGATGATATAGGAGATCAACTTGATATAGAGTTAGAGATAGACTTGTTTGGCACGTAGGACTTGGATGAAGCTATTGATGTATATGCTCTTGATGGATTTTTTTAATCTCAAACTTGGACATGAATATATGAGCTTCAAACTTGATGTACATGCTCGTGTATTTTTATTCTTTCAAAGGATCAAACATGTATGAAAAGATTTTCTTTTTGTCAGTGGGAAACACTCTCTGTTAAAGGTTGGTATAGGGAAAAACACTTTCTGTAAAAGGTCGATATAGGAAAGCATTTCAGAGTTGGTATATACCGACCTTTACACTTCTATCAAAGGTCAGTATATATCGACCATAACACTTCCGTCAATGGTCAGTACATACCAACCTTATGAGTTGGTATATACCAACCATTAACAAGTCTATCAAAGGTCGGTATATACCGACCTTTTTAATCTTGCTGTACATACCGATGAATAGTGCACCATGCATGCTAAACATCCGTAGTTCATCGTCAAAACAAGGCTCATGTGTAGTAGTGAGTACTATTGATACCAAATACATTGTACGTGATGTGTAAAGTATGGACTTGTCCAATCTAGCTATGTTTATAGTACTTTTTAGAGGATTATTACTTCTAAATACTTAGTCGTGTACTCATTTAACAATTAATTCCAACAATCCAACTATGTATATAGTATTGTAGAGTAATATTAGTACTAATATTGTAGAGTAATATTAGTGCTAAATACATAGTGTATCAGCTATTAATACATTGTCATGGTATAATTTTGTAGCACCCATCACTTTTTTCATTTGTAGAGGCCGTAAGAATCTCTACATAATGTCACGCTTTGTTTCCAAATTGAGAAGGTGTGTCTTATCTGAAAAATATTTCATCATCTCTAATGAGCATCTCTACATCAAACGGTCATAGTATTACTAACTCTCCCTCATCATGCAAAAGATTCACTAATTTGTATTCAACAAGCTCCCCCACATTATTTATCATGTTGATTGGAGTACGGATGCTTTGAGCATTGTCAAAAGCAATTGCAAGGAGAACCTTATGAAGCTATCGAGGTAAATCAGGCAAATTTAGCTCAGATCTATGATGCATCACTATCAGAATATCCATGACACAAGAGCTTTAGAACTGTTAATCTCTATCACGTGAAAATAACCGCGCTCTATTCATTACACAAAGCCATGCAAAACAACATAAATCCATGTGAAAATAACCATATTCTATTCATTACATAAAGCCATGCAAAACAACAGTACACGTTTCATTAACGACTTTGAACTCTGACAAGCAATATGCATGTTTGTACTGCAAAAAAAATATGACAAGAAATTTGAGAGGAAATATGCATATTTGTTTTGCAAAAAAATTGCTTTATGAATACTTTGAGAAGGTTCATTGGTAAGATATGTGGAAATAGCTTTGCCTACTATGGGTTCAGACACAGCGTATGCATAGACAGAGCGACAATGCATGGAACTCCCATGCTTGGTGCTGTTGTAGAGAGAGAGAGAGAGAGAGAGAGAGAGAGCTTGGTGCTGTTGTAGAGGGAGAGAGAGAGAGAGAGAGAGAGAGAGAGAGAGAGAGAGAGAGAGAGAGAGAGAGAGAGGTGGCACTAGACTATACAATCTATTCTTAGAGACTTTGTTAATGTAGCATTCAGTGTATAAGGGCATCAACTTTCTTTTAAAATTCTAGCCAAAATATAGTATCAAGAACAAAAGTACTCTTTATTTTCTTGGCCAAAAACAATACTTTTTTATACTCCCTACCGTGCTTAGACCCATATATAAGAAATCATCAAGATGGGAATGAATACTTGATGAACCTGGTTATTTGATATTCTCACTCGGATTTACAATTAAAAATAAATAGATCCTAATTACATGACCAAATAATTTATTTCTAAAATCTCATTGTTGTGGATTCCAAGTTACAAGAAGAGTTATCACAATGATAGTAGGCTGATTGGGCTATAAGGCTAATTATAGAGTAGCCCAAGTGGCCTATTATCATGAACCAATTTTGCATTACCTAGGATCCACTGCTCATATTGTTTCTCAAGACATCTCTTTTCCTTCAATTTGGATGGAGGGGAACTTGGAGAGCCACAAATGGCCCTCACTATTGATTCACTAAATCCTCATAGATAGTTTTAATAGGTGACTATAATTTCTTATCCAAACTTTAGGCAATGAAAATTGACAAACTACATGTTTTGAGTTGTCTTACTTACACTCCAAAACAAAGTGATGATAAGGGTGGCCATGTTGGTTCCATTAGACCTAGCACTCATTTATGATGTGGCAATCACAATGCATGTAGTACCCTATAACATGGATCTAGCACTCATTGCAACAAGCACCAAATTTAGCAATTTTTTTCATAGTATGTTTATTAATATTGTGATCCCATTTATGGGGTGTTGAGGATTCATCTCAACATCACGTGATCATATGTGCATAGAACTAACACAAAAGAGTGCTAAAAGGCACAAGGGTTGGAAACCCTAACCCTAAAGAGGTTTGTATATATTCTTTATTTTCAATTAAATCTAGTGTACAGTTAGTCATTTGTGGTATGCTCTCTAGTTGTTCCCTCTCTCCTCATCTCCACTCTTCTCCTCTCCTCTCTCCATATGTGTTCATGGTATCAGAGCATGGTTGTGCCTTCTAGTGAGGCACCATTCTACGAATGTGTAAGAGAGAGTGATTGAGTGAGCATTCTTTCATTCCATTGATGAAAGAGAATTTTCATCCATTCATTCGAGAATTCCCATTCATGTGAAAGTTTCGTTTATTCTTTCATGAGAATGAGTGGTTATTTGATTTTTTGAGAGAGATTTCCTTCGGAAGACTGTTTTAGTAATTTTGGGACAATTCCAAGTCCCAATGTTATAGAAATTTCACTATTACTTTCATGCCATGGTCGAACTTGAGTTTGAACATAGCCTATAATTTTCAAGTGTTCCATGCTTGAACTTAAGTTTGAGCACTAGCGTAAACTTTTCAATAAAGAGGATAATGAGAGAGGGAGAGAGATAATCAAATACATCCCAAAATTACTAAAACAGTCTTTAAATCGAGTCCTTTTCTTGAGTGATCCTTGAGTGTAATTCTATTCATTGAGATGTTATCATTTCCTTGAGACATTTGTCTACCATTGAGAAGCTAAAATCTATGTGAAGGTCAAGCTTCTACTCTACAACAACAGATTTGGACTACAATATATGCAGTCACATAGAATACTAGTACTTGGACTAGGGGCACTCAGCCAAGCAACAAAATCCACTCATTAGATGGCTATGGTAAAGTAGGTGCCATCAGCACCTACTTTACCATCAGGTGTGCTGTGTGCCATCAGCACATAGCCACAACCTAGGCTCTTCCACAACACATCAAAAAAATGTTAATTGCAACAAAGCTTCAGCTACGGGCTCCCATGACCATCTCTAACACTACTAGCGGCTCCCAGCTTCCACGGCTATGCATGCCAAGTTTCAACACAACTTCCATGGCTTCAATGACTCAAGCAGTGACCTAAGGTGGTAGGCTAATAATCCAAGCAACTATGACACTATAGGTGGCTCACCCCTCTCAGGTAAGGCATGACTCACCTCACGAACTCCTTCAATGAACAGACATCAAGACTCCAATATCTCACGGGTGACTCAGCAACACGTGCTGGTGATAGGACAGCTGACCAAGGTAGCAATACATGCCTTCTCTGCCAAATCTAAGACCAATCAAAACTCAATCGAAATGACTTACTATTGTGACTTGCAGTGCCACTCGCAACAACTCTCCAAAAAACACAAAGGCACCAGGGTTACTACAAAGACTTCAACGTAACCTCTAGGTCTCTACAAGCTCCAGCTCCACGAATAAGTCCAATGTCAAGTGCACAATGACTCGCAAGAAGATCTAGCCAATAAAAGGTCCATTAAATAAATCTAGCAATGCACATGCTCGCAACAACAATAGCACCAAGCTTCGTCAGACGGTAATGGCCACCACGATAAGCTCTAGTGATGCCAAATGACCAACTATAACACAGAAGCCTACAAAAGATGGAATCTCTAGAATAAACAAAATCTGTATAGATTCCATCAGAATCTTTAAGATTTCGGTGAACCCTATCTATTACCACATGGTGAAACATCACAAGTGCCACAGAAGATTGGCTTCTCACCTGCCATGCAACACTTCACACACACATCATCATTACCATGTCACCCTCTTATCGTGACATCATCAGCCACCCAAACCAAGTGGCACCCTATTTGACATGTCATCAACCATGTGGCACCCTATCTGACATGTCATTAGTCATGTCATCATCCAATCAGTAGTGCCATGTTAGCCTCAACTGCCATGTAAACAATGCCACATCAACCGACATGTCAATAGTGCCATGTCAACCATCCACATCAGTAGCTACTACCACCTCATCAATCCATGTGGCACACAACCCCTTGCCAAGCACACTTATCCCTTCACAGGCACTACATGTGCAACTTCCACATCACATAGTGCTCCACAGGCATAGCCCTTCATAGGCACAATTCTACATTTGACTCCTCTTGCCACATCATCATTTTGCCCCTTTTTTCTCTTCCATCTAGATCAAGCCACATCTTTTGATCCAAGGAAAATTTGAGGGTGCTACAAATAGGGAAAATGCTCGACTTTTTGTGCTCTACACACTCCTTACATCACGTGCATATTTTGGCTCTTATATCACAAACTTTGTAGCCTTGGCATGAAATCCACTTCTTACACATGTTGAAGCCTCTACATCAATGCATCTGACCTAGCACCTAAAAGGAACAAAATAAAAAGAAATTATTTGCTGCTTTTCATTGCTCGTCGATGGTTGCTCGAGCTCTAGATTAGAGTATATTAGCTAATCCAAGAGGAGAGAACACCAAAGCAGCCAACCAATGCCATGCCCAAAAACTCCTGCCTAGTTCCCAATCCCTTCGCTCACATGTGGTTTCACATCATCACATGTCCTAAAACATGACCGCCTACACAGCAGTGAACTCACCATGATCGTAAACATCAGCAGCCACCACTACCTATGAAAATGAAATGCAAGCCACTCCACTCCTACCTATTGCTCGGGACCTACACAAGGCTCTCCCTAGGAGTAGATGGCGTGTACGTTTAACATCTGCTGCTGAAAACATATACTCTTGAATTAGAAGCAAATCCATTGGCCATCCTAACACAGTACTCTACAACTCCTAGCAAAGTATCACATGGATATCTCTTCCCTTTCATGGGTGTCGCATATGTCCCTAACCTAAGGAATACAAAAACAAATGAAGGAGGGATGGAGGTAGTTCCATAGGTGATTTCACTAATTTCTTTGTCTAGAACATTCAACTTGACAGACCAGTCTAGGTCCCCAAAACTTATCAGACGATGGAAAAGGGAATGTTGTGAATAGTAGCCTTATTGTTCTAGCATGAATGCCAATGTGCCAGCTCTTCTTTTTTGCCTACTTGATGCGAGCCAATTTGATGTTAGAGTATGTGATCTCCAATGATGCAATAGTTTGATTATAACTGTGATGAAGGCTAATTAAGCTACCTGACATCCTTGAGGGCTACAACATATTCAACTTCCTAATATTCCTCCTTATCATTGTTCTAATAGTTAGCATCCACTCAAGGTAAGACTTCCATCATCTATGTCTCGTTTCTCCATGATTTGTAGATATCTCTTGACCCAATAATGCCAACTACAGCTGTCTCAATGATAATGGCAAAGATGCCAATTGTATAATATAGGAAAAGCTATTCTGAAAAATGGTTTGATAGATACTTCCCCTATAGATCCCTCATTTATTAGTAGTAATACACTAAAGAAGAGGTTTTAACACTTGTATAACTAGTATTTGGAACCTTTTCTCTGCAAAGCCTTATTCTTTCCGACCTCATAATGCCTCCCCTAGCAAAGTCTAAATTATATATTGAATTTCCGAGATTAAGTTTGTCCCTTGAAGGAACATCTTAGTTACAAAGAGGCAATATCAAAAAAGTATTAGACACTAAGATCATCTCATACACTGCAATATTTCAATTCTGCTCTAGTGACGAGCTGTTCCTCTCCAACACGAACCATGGTTAAGGAGAGGAATAAACTTGACTGCAAGCAACCAGCACCTCACAGTCATAAACTAGATACTGCTGCGATTGCTCTTGCACATGGTCATGAAGCCCATGCACATTCGAACTCACTATGCTCCAACTCATGAAGAGGAGAAAGAAAATAGAGCTTGCCTACGAGTGGGCGCCTGTACCACAACCTCAGATTTTTGTGATTTCAAGTGAGGCTAGGAGGGAGAGTAGTCCATCTCAGTGCGCCGGTATACCAACAACATGACATGCTCTTACTCCTGCCTTTAAGTCCCACTGTATCATGAATGGGGTGTCTATCCCAAACCTACTAGCGCATGACTAGAGCGTCTAGTAAGTAACTAGCATTTTCTAGATTTCAAGAATTTAAAGGCATGGTAGAAAATGTCATGAGATCAGACAGAGGAGGTGAATATATGTCTTCAGCATCCATTAAATTTTGCAGAAGTAATGGCATTGGAAGACAATTCACATGTGTAGATACTCCTTAGTAGAATGCAATAGCAAAAAATAAGAACAACACTTTAGCAGACAGTGCTAGAGCAATGCTCAGTGAGAAACATCTTCTGAGTCAATATTGGAAAGAAGCAATTGCCACTGTAAACTAATTGCTTAAGTAGGACACCTTATGAGGCATTCACTGGATATAAGCCACGCATTGGGCATCTCTGCATATTTGGTTGCATAACATATGCCCACATACATGATGATTATCATAGAAAGTGGGATATCAAGCCACATAAATGCATCATGGTTGGCTATAGCAAAGAAAGAAAAGCATACAAGTTGTATGATCCCATCAACCCAAAGGACATAATCTCCAGAGATGTAATTTTTAATGGAGAATCGAAATGGAAAACATCAAATACACAAAAGATAGACACACCGATTACTCAGTCACCTATAGAAAAGGTTGATAAAGAAGAGCAAGAATTGCCAAAGACATCCTGAGAAGAGCAGCAGCTCATAAGATCTACTAAGGAAAGCAGGCCACCAGCCAAATTGACATGTGCTTAGAAAGGATAAGAAATTCAGATTATGCTCTTATGACTGCCATCATGGTCCGAATAGCTAATGTACTTCGAAAATGTAGTTGACAATCCACAATGGAAATCTACTATGAATGAAGAAGTGGAGGCTTTGTACAAAAACAACCTTGGAAATTATGTGACCTTCCACTAGGAAAGAAGGCCATCACAAACAAATGGGTTTACAAAGTAAAGTACAATCCAAATGGAAGCATTGAGAGATACAAAGCAAGACTAGTTGCAAAAGGTTTTGCACATTAATATGTTCAAGATTATAATGAGACTTATGCTCTAGTAGCAAAGATGAACTCCATGAGATTCTTGATATCACTAGCCACACTCAATGAATGGAATGTGTACTAGCTAGATGTAAAAAATGCTTTTCTCAATGGTTACCTAGATGAGGAAGTCTACATGCAACAACCAGTGGGCTACGTTAAATGAGGGAAAGAGCATCATGTTTGCCATCTCAAGAAAAGTCTCTACGGCTTAAAGGAAGCACCCAAAAGTTAGTACAACAGAATTGACAAGCATTTTGCTAATCTAGGATACATTAAGTCCAATGTAGATCATACTCTCTTACTACAAATTTCAAGGGGAAGCCATCGCTATTGCACTTTTGTATGTAGATGATTTGATTATGGCAAGAAGCAATGAAAGCTTTATCAGCAAGTTGAAAGAAGACTTATTTATAGAGTTTCACATGAAAGATCTTGGTCTTACTCACTATTGCCTTAGAATTGAGTTCTAGAGAGACTCTGACAACACCTTCATGAGCCAGTAGAAATATGTGGATAGCCTCTTGAAAAAGTTTCATATGGCAGATTGCAAGGTGGCAGCAGCCACTCCCATGGAGTAGAGTTTGGAACTTACAAAAGATCCAGAATAGCCTATAGTCAATGACAAGTACTACCAATAGCTCATTGGATCTCTAATATATTTGACTATCACAAGGCCGGATCTTTGCTATGCAATAAGTTCGCCTGCACAGTTTATGGCGAACCCAAAACAATCTCACTGGAAAGTAGCCAAGTCGAGTCTTGAGATACATTAGAGGTATAAAAGACAGTTTGGAATGGAATACAAAAAAAGTCATCCAAGGTTGCATGGATACTGTGATAGTGATTATGCAAGAGATCATGAGACTAGAAGATCCACACAAGGATATGCATTTTTCCTTGGTCAAGGTGCTATATCATGGTTGTCAAACAAGTAGGCAACTGTTTCTTTGTCTTCAACAACTGAAGTTGAATATAGGGCACTCACAACAATGAATGCAGGTGAGGCTATATGGCTCATAAGACTATTGTCAAAAACATATTATTTTGATGAGCCAAATCCAACAACAATTTACTATGATAATCAATCGTCTCAAGCATTAGCCAAGAATCTAGTATATCACTCCAAGACCAAGTACATTGATGTCAAAAAAAGAGTATTACTTGGTGACATCACACTGCAACATCGTAACAACAAATGTTGCATACATCTTTACCAAACCACTTGGGAAAGAGCTTTGTGAGAAACACCAACAAGATCTTGGTTTGATGAAGAGGAAGGACATTCCCATCAAAGGGGTGTGATGGAATGTAATGTTTAGTCCTTCTTCAATTCCCCATAATCATCATCTTAAGGAAAGGCCTACTTCATGATGTTAATCTTGAGGGAAGGTGTTGAGGATTCATCTCAACATCATGTAATCATATGTGCTATGCACTAACACAAAAGAGGTTTAAAAGGTACAAGGGTTGAAAACCATAACCCTAACCCTAAAGGGGTTTGTATATATTATTTATTTTCATTTAAATCTAGTGTACAGTTAGTCATTTGTGGTGTGCTCTCTAGCTATGCCCTCTCTCCTCATCTTGACTTTTCTCCTCTCCTCTCTCCATACTTTTTCACGGGGAATTTGTCATGTCCTTATAGTTAGTACATGTACGGCCACCTCTATGAGGAGTTTTATGTTGCCCTTACTTCCTAAAAGTTCTGAGAGTACTTTGATGGGTTGTCTCATTTGTGTAGGTGTCATTGTAATAACCATGTTTTACAATTCCTTTTAGCCTTCTTAATAGGACTAACTACCCTTTTAAAAACTAGGAATCCAAAGAAGGCTATGGAAAAAAGAAGATTGAGTTGGCAAGTTGTTCAACTCTATGTTATCTAAACAAATTTATCTATAGAAATTTAATTTGATCATGTATGTAAATAAATTTGAATGAAAAATTAATTAAAGAAAGGCCTTCTAACGATATTATACACATAGTTTTGGGTTGATATATGGAGTGAGGTAGTAGTCCATCACTAAATGGAATATAGTACTATGTCAATTTTACTAAAAACAAGTTAAAAAGGCTTGGATCTCCTTCATGAAAAAGATTTACAATTTATAGGATTGATATGCTCCCTAAGAAAATGTGATAGTCAAAATTTTAACGAATTTTCATGCGAGGCTCATATCTGGAAAAATAATTGAGAGTAACCACTTAGGTGCAATTGTAAGTAATTCATGCCAATTCAAGCCCCTATAAATTGCAAGCTCTATTTTATTGTAGTATTTTTATATAAATATTTTATTGCAAGATGCTCATTACTAGCATCCATAGCCAATTTTACAAAGCCAACCTTAAGAAGGGCAAGGGCAACCAATTGTGAGGAGCTTATTCCCGTAGAGTGCAAGCTTTTAAAACTATGAAGTGTGCACTTACTTGAACTAATATATAACATTTGCTAGTGCTTGCATTTGCACTTGCTTTAACTATTATAGACACTTGTCACCGATGCCCCAAGACTTCGATGGAGGATGGTCGATATATCGACCATCCTCCATCCAAGACCTAAACATTTTTATGCATCATAACACATTCCTCACACTTGCATGAAATTAGTCATTGCATAGGTCTAGTTGCTAGGCATGCAACAATTAGATGGTTGGTGTGGCAAACGTAAGCCTTGGTGTAGCTATGTGGAATGCACAAAAGCTATGAGAAGCTGACGGCCTGTAGGACGTAAAACCAATAGGCCGAGCTGCCTCGGTACAGTTATTTTCAAAAGTGGTTAGAAAAGCAGGGTAGGCCTGGAAGTGAAACGAGGGTCGTGTGTGGGTCTAGTCGAAGGCGATGTGGAAGTAAAAATGAGGTGGGAGGAGATGAGGGAGCGATGTACACCTAAGAAGGTGGTCCTTGAATAAAAAAGATAATATTGATGGAGTGAACATGCTAGGGGTGGCTAATATGTACTCTTGGCCTTGTGGCCGTGTGGCACCCACGATGCACATGCTCCTAGAGCACACTCGTTATCTGAATATGTAACTAGCTTTGTTCTCTTCCACCTTCACTGGACCTCCATCCCCTCTCACTCCAATTCGTGAACCTGCCATGGCTCCCAGTCACTACGGCTAATCGGACGCAGTGTCCACTACTCTCGTCCAAGGCCTCCCCCTTGTCTCGATTCCCTCTCCCCTTTCCAGTCCAGCTCCACAGTCCCCGCTTTATGCAGCAGAACGCAACCATCACAAATCAGAGGGAGAACGAGCGCATGTACTCTAATCAGTGGCATCTAACCAATCCCAAGAGACTGCGCGCAGGGAGATAAAACGCCGGGAGCAATGCTCGGGATCCGTGAGGTTGGCCAACTAGACCTGGGTAGGATGAACAGAAATAAAATAACGAGATCAACTGATCGCTTTGGAAATTGAGTCTTGGAGTATCGGAGTGCTGCACGACAGCCTCGACAGGATAGGATCGTGGATCAAAAGAGCATATAGTGCATGAAAGGCCAGCAAAGCTCCTCCGCAATGTATGCATGAGGTGTGCGTTACTTAAAAGCGACAAGCAGAAAGCAACAAAACAAAAATGGGGGGCGGAATCACATGTGACTACAGAGTACAGAGAATCGAGATTGTGCGCTAATAGTGGCTGCGTTCTAAGGGGTAAGCCTCATGCAAAGGAATATGTAAACTCAGTTAAAACGCAAATCTGTCGAAGACAAGCGCATGTGAACAGCAAACAAACATCTCAGCTTCTACAGGCTGAAGCTCAGTTTTCAGTTTTGTTAAAGAAAAGGGAATCTGAACAACGAACAACAACGTGACAAGGGTGATCCCTCGTCATGTTGATTTTGACGCAGATCAGTGGCCCTTCTGCATGTCCACTCCTGTCTTTTTTCGGTTGTCCTCTACCCTCAGGCCTCCAACTGATCGCTTCGCATCGCTCCCCGTTTGTTATCACGACAGATTGGTCCTTTAAACCTTCGTAACTAATGCAGCTTGCAATGAGGCTTCAAGCATATATTATACGAAAGTGTTCCCACAAAACATTTTTCTTAAGTTCAAGTTGAAATTTTCAAATGTTTTTACACCTCAAGGCATTTTATTTTAGTTATATCTTTGCATTTCGTTTAAACTTGGGGTTTTCGTGAACACTCCTTTAAGTAAAGGAAGTAGATCCAAAGTGAGATGAAATAGCTCCTTCAACCTTTCCTTCTTCTTTTTTTCCCCTGCTATCCTCAATGGTTTGCTAGAGGAGCATTGAAAAACTTTGTTTCATAGTAGCCAAGCACCTTCTAATTGACCAATTAGCAAATGGTGCTTCACTCTGATAAGTGTCCAAAAGCATATTGAAATTTTGGGCACCAAAATGACTTTATGCCTTCACCTATTTCAACTTTTAGCCTTACCAGATCACCACCAACCACTCTTTTTTGTCCGTGCAAGCATTGGCTCTAACTCACAACACTACTTGCCCAAATCCTATCTACCCACATTCTGTGAGTATAGGCCCCTCAAGAGAGGGTAAGCATAGTTGATGCGATAGTACCAAAGGCGCCCCCCCTCCTATGCAAGGGCAAACATAGCCTCTTATTAGAACTACTATGGAAGTCTTGCAAGTTGGTGCCTCCAAAATTTGAACCTTACCCTTATGACGTGAAGATAGCCATTGTCACCTCTATGGTTGAACGATAACCTCATGGGCCTTGCAGATGACTTGATGTAGTCATATGGTATGTCAATTGTGGTAGTACAATTACATCCTTAACTATAGCCCCATTTTACACATATGTAAATATAGCATCCATAGGGCAAGGGCATGTAACAACTATGGCAAAATGGTGACCCCATCTCTACACCACATTACACCATAGATGGAAATGAATGTATTGTAGACACATTGCTCATTATGTTATATTCCAAATTCTAGTAATATAATGGGATTATGTCACGGGAGGTTAAGGCCACCCTTTTTTTAATGCATTTTTGCCTCCCCATAGCTAAAGTGTTTTAAAAGCATGTAACATGAGAAAATGAACATTTGAAATGGAAGCAACTAAGAAGCACCTCATATTGCGGGAAATAGTGCGACAAGGTCTAAAAGATAGTAGCATAGAGATTGTGATAAAGGCTTTGGAATCATGCTATTTTTAGTCCTATTTTCTCATGGCATAACATAAATTCATCTATTGCATGAATTGAGTCCCATGACCCAACCTATAAGCACAACACACACTACGTGAAACTACCTTACAACAATGACACAAGGTTATTGAATTAATTATACCATAGTCATTGTTCTATGTGCCCAAACTAGCCAAGGTTTAAGAGACACAAGTTCAATATGGACATTCACCTTATTAATCAATCATTGACACTTTTAGGTGCATGTTGGTGTAATAGAAGGTCTTATTCCTTGGCCCACCAATACTAAATGTGAATGAGCTTGTAATGAGCTAAGATGGGTGATGATATGGTTGTCTTGTAAGGTAATTTGAGAGCCAAGGGGCAAATTATAAATTCCACTTGGCACACACATGATGCATCATACATGAGGAGCATTGGGATGCACAAGTTGATAAACAAATTAGTGTAATGAGTTGTTGTGATTCCTTGAGAAAATTTAGCAAGATGGCCTCCCTTAGGGCCAATGTGGCCACCTTACTAAACCTTGTCAAGGATAACCTCATGAGATCAATACCGAAGCCCCTGCATAGAGGACAATTAAAAGAAGGTTGTCATAAGGTTGTGAGGATGGCATGAATGGTGATTCATACCTCTTGGATGTTCCAAATCCTAAAGTTGTTAGTTAGGTCCTCTCTTTTACATTTATTAATTAGGAACGTGGGCCACTAATCAAGGTAAGCAACCTTGCGTGGGGGGGAATGGGTGATCAAGGTAAGAAGTTCGTCCATTCTCATCCCTTTATATAAAATAAAGTACATAACTTGATAAAGATTCTCACCAAAGGGGTTTGGTGGATTACTCATTAATGCCACTCCATATGCCAAATACTAGGTCATAAATTCATGCAAGTTAGAGGACATATAAAGGCAACTATGGATGGTGACCTAACCATGTTAATCTCCTCATATGAGGGTCTAAGGGATCATTCAAAATGAAAGCCAACTTTTGCTATAGCAAGACTTATCCGAGTGTTCACATCATATTTATGGTATACTAGGAGAGGAAAGCTTCCTCTAGCTTCTTGAGTCACCTCTGAAAGCCCTTGTGAAAGAGGCGGTTGCCTTGGGAAAAAAATCTTAAGAGAGACAAAATCCTCCAAGTTCAGAAATTTCCAAGTTTTTCAAGGAAGTTTAGAGGTTTTAAGCAAAAATGTAATCAAAATGCCTTGAAATCTGCAAGCTTTAAAACCCTGTATTTTAATAGAGTTTAATGGTGTTTGGGTGAAGAATAGTTGCCTAGGACTTGAGAGGAGGGGAATCTAAAGCCATTGTCAATGTACCGAAGTTCTTTGGAACATGGGGAGAGAGAGAGAGAGAGAGAGACTTGGCATTGTTTCACAACCTTCTGTTTGGAGGTTGGAAGGTCGTCATCTCCACTTTTCAGATTTTGCAAGCCCTCCTCCTCCTCCTCTCCTCCTCACATGGATATTGCCCACCATCTTCCTAACTCTTTCTCATCAACGTCACCTCCTTTATTTCCTCTACCACTCCTCCTCTCGTGGATCCATCCTTCTCCATTGGCTTTACCCTCCCATGCTCTCAGCTCCCATCGTACCTTCTTCCATTTCTTAGCATTACCTTCCCACTTTTTCATTTTGTTAACGCTAACCTCTCGCTTCCTCTCTCACACCCTGCCGAGTTTCCCCTTTTATCTTCTTGTTCAATCGTGGGTCGTTCTGCACATCTCACATCATGATGAATTGGACGCAGGCCCAGTCGATGCTGTTCGAATGTCTTGCGTCTGGCACTTTTGGCTCTCTCTCTCTTTTACTCTGCTGCATGCCGACAGGCGCCTTCTGAATCTATAGAAAATCACCCCGCCCATTTGAAACTGTGTGAATTGAAGCTTCGCTTTGCTTGCTGGCAAAGTTTGCCTTTAGTGTGTAGGGAGTAGATCTTGCCTATATTATGTGTCGTGAGCTTCCCAGCTTGCTGAGGACTGAACTAAAGTTGACGTAGTGAAGCCATTTTCTTCACGTGTGTAGAGAGTAGATCTCGCCAATATTATGTATCACAGCACATTGTCTCTGTGTTGCGTTACGACTCGACTTATTTCTATCTTCCCATCCCCCCGAAGGCCATTTTCGATCATGAAGGCTGTGGGCGCAAGGCGAGAGACATCCTGAGGTCAAGGGGCATGGATTGTCACGACTTCATTCACAACAGGCCGGAATGGACCGACCTCGCTCCTTACAATAAAGAAGTTCCTATATCTTCAATTGAAGATGGTACGTCTTCACCTGCCGGAAAAAGGAGGATTCAGGACGAATGCGGAGATCAGTCACAGTATATAGACATGGACCTTGCTGTTCCGCGCATTGGTCGAGAAAAGAGCTCAAGAGTGAGAAGGCTGCAAAAATCCCTCGATTCTCAAGACTTCGAATTCAACATGTCCGCTGTTATAACCGAGCTCTTCGAACCGGTGCAAGTTGCCCCAGCTGATGAGCTCTTCTACAGGGGCCAGCTCCTTCCCCTACAGCAGGATCCTCGTCTACAGCTCGTGCAGACGCTATCAAACCAGGAAGGAGACGACGCATTGCCGGCTTGTCCTCTTGGACAAGATGTGATGAACTTTCGTTCTTGCAGACAGCTAGAAGGGGACACTCCGGACGTGGGCTTGATGGATTCGCGCTCATCCAGCTTCCGCTCTCAGCCCAGCAGTTACTGGGAGTCGGGCGAGAAAGATTCCAGAGACAGCAGCTGCTCTCGATGCTCGAATGGAAGCTCCCAAGATGCATGCTTTTCGGGAGAGAAAAAACTGCTGGCAAATGGAGGATTTAGCACTGGAACATGTCCAAAGGTTCACAAGAGCAACTCTCTGCCTAAGCCCAAGAGGTGGAGTTGGAAGTCTCTTTTCAACGGTCTACGAAAAGCTTCGAAAATCTGGGTCGACGATAGAGCTGAGGATCAGAATCACGGAAGCTCAAGTGCTGCAGAGATGAACCGGCAGAGGCGAATGCTATTTCCATTTCACATGCGTAGTTCAGTGGAACCGCTTCGGAGTGTCTCTGCGGGGAGAACATCGAATGTCTTCAGCGATGTTTGCAAAGGACAGGAGAGGGTGAATTGGGAGAATCCTTCAGCAGGCGATCACAGCTTCACAGATCGATCCAAGCACAGTATCTCCTGGCATGCGAGAGAGAGATGGCAAAGATGTGTCAACAAGATGAAACCTCTTTACGGGAAGGTTGCCTACGCTCGCTCTTCTGGGCCGCTGATCAGGAGAAAGCCCATTTGTGAGAGACCGCTTGCAGCAACTTCTCGAAGCTCCAGCTGCACTCCTTTGACAAAATCTCCCGTGAGGCGAGAGTCGGAACACATCTACAACCCCTCCAGGTACTTGTCCGTGGCGAGCTGCCCAGCGTCCATGCGCTCGTCTCCGCATCACAGCGGCGTTCTTGCTATCGTTAATAAAGGCTCCAGCAACGGCGCCATGCAGGAACTCCACAGTGCAATTCAAGGAGCCATAGCTCACTGTAAGCAGTCGCAGAACGCCAAATAAGCAGCTACAACGTAAGGTGAAAGCCGGCAGCGTGAGAATTTCGTATCTGAAACGTGAGTAATATAAGGAGGGCATCGATTAGCTCAAAACTCTACAGAGATGCTTGAAGTGTCGTGATATCTCTAGCAACTTTCATGAGCTCAAAACACAGCAGTGCTTGAATTGTAATAGAATATCTAGCAACTACTTAGCATCAAGGTAAGTATCTTGTTATATGGGGCGTAGTTTTCAGTGGACGTAATCACCAAGCCAGCAAGAGGAATGTATATATGATTATCAATCAAGTTAAGGCTTTCCCTAGCTCGTTCTGAAAGTTTTGATTTTCAACGTAAGGCACATGGATCTTAAAATCAGCTGTCTCCAATTCACTTGCTGATCGTTTGGCCATCGTAACCATAAAGTGTGATCAGCTTGAATGCCTCTCCAAGAGCTAAAGTTGAGCTATGCTAGTAAGGAGTGAGTCATGCTTGTCCCTAATTGTTTTGATCTCTTTAGAGAGTACGTTGGTGACCATATGTGGTCTAGTTGGGAGTTGTATAATGAAGTATTTCTATAAATTGCAAGACCATTTGGAAATTTATCATTAGTTTTTGGAAATTTATTGATGTGTTTTTTTAACATATCTTAGACAATAATGTTTGTGTGCTTTTCTGAACAGGTCTCGATTACAAAAGAATTAAAAAATGTATGAACTAGTGGAAAAGGAAGGAAAGGAGGGGCGGCAAGGGAAGGATAGGGGTAAAGAATAGAGTGATAATGAGGAAGTCCCTCTCCCCTCTCATACACTCTGATGTATGAGATTACATTTTTAAAACCCTTTTACTATACTTCTTTCACAATATCTTCATGTAGCCTAGAGGAAAGACTTTATGAGTTAGTAAAGGATGTCTTAAGTTCTCCTTAAGTTCAAGTGGTGCCTCAAGCTATCCCTTCCACCTTAGCTTAATTAAGTTGCTTCAACTTTTGACCTAAGAAATCAATTGAATTTCTCCATTGAAAGTTAAAGGCTTAGTTCAAGTCATATGTATGGAATAATTTGTTGCCAATAAAGGGTCTTTATAGTGATCAGAATACTAATGGAACAATTGTGGGAGAGCCAAATAGGGGTTATACAATATCTAGGAGCTTCCATGCATTGTTTACTTTCAATAATTTAAGACTATAATTAGGCACTACAAAATTATCAAGCTTTTTTTAATCTTGGCTTCCTTATGTTGCCTTCATCTCTTTTAGTAATCGTGTATCTTCCCTTATGCATATCTTTGGTACATTGACAATGTGAGACTTTCTTTTAAGACTTTAGGCCTCATAGAACTTGTTTAGGGATCATCAAGAAGTCCAATTTGATGATCTGTATGGCTAGAGGAGGCCAACCATGGCTACCGAGTTTATCCAAAACTTCACATCTCCCACGTTGACTTTTAAATTTCATGTCTCTTGCTTTTATAAATCCCAAATGTATTATTGACCATACCACTTTTGTTTGAAAGTCTTAAACTCCTGCTCATTCCCTTGATCTGCATATGTCCACTGCTTTCCCCTCTTAGAGCCCGTTCCCATGTTTTATGTTCACATGCTAGTGGTTTCAAATGGATTTACCTACTGCAACAACTTTTCCATAGAGCTGCTCAGCCTTGTCTTGCCTATAGACAAAAAGTTGCAAAAATTAATGACAATCTACAATCTACACTTCATTGTACTTAAATTTATGTGTGCATAATACCTTGCCTACAATGAACACTTCATTGGACTTAAATTTATGTGTGCATAATACCTTGCCTACAATCTACACTTCACACATCACTACAATTTATGTGTTCATAATCCCTTGCCGACAATCTATACTCCACACATGACCACAGATACACTTGCCAACTAGTGTTTGCCTTCACGTAGATTGATAGAATGTCAGAAGGAGGTGAGCCACCATGTGATGACAAAGCCAAAAGAGTCAACAAGAGACCCTAAGAGGAGGCTCAAGAAGAAGAGGAGCATAATCATGTAATTCATTCACACTATGAGAGCCTCCAAAGGATTGATATTGCACCTCCACAATGTTTAACACCATATTAGAGAATTTGGGAAAATCTTGATAATATGGGAATTTTTTTAGGGTGTTGCAATTATATTGTATTTTGTGTTGTCAACTAAGCTTTTCCCTAATGTTTGGCCATGCATCCAAGTCTTAGAAATTTGCATGGTTTGCATTAGTATGGTGATGATCACATGTTTACATTTCAGTCAACAAGTTGTTGTCTCTTCTCAAGGAAAGGTGGTATTGAGAAATGCTACTTATGTAGTTTAGTCCGCAGTTACATTTGGAAGATTCATCTTGAATGGAAAATAATTAATCAATGTGAGTCCCTGATATTTGGGAAATTTAAAGGAGTTACAATTATGTTGCATTCAATTGAGTTTTTCCCAGGATTTGGATGTGTGTCCAAAATTCACAAATGTGCATGTTTTGCATTAGTCACTAAAAAATGACCATGTGTCTCGAGGGAAGGGACGAAGGGAGGGGATTGTGACACTCAATAATATATATGATTATCACGTGAGTTCAAAAGGACATATATTTTTTATGACATCTTTTGTAGGCATTGCCTCCTAGATCCTTCATCAATCTTCAAATCATGAATGGTGCCATGAAAATAATTTTGGAAGAAATTTACCAACTAAATAGGAAAAGGTGCATTTTATTAATGAAAAAATATCAGATAATGGGTTTTACAAATAGGCCTTGAATGCACACGATATATAGGGTTTATAAAGTGTCACCCCCTTGAGCCATATGTTCACATTTTGACCAACAAGTTGTTGTCCCTTCTCAGAAAAGGTGGTGTTGATAAACACTGTTTGTGTAGTCTAGTTGCAACTACATTTGAAAGATTTATGTTGATTGAAAAGAACAAACAAACACCAATCCCAAGAGATTTGGCCAATGTGCGAAACCTACAACCATAAAGGAATGGTTTGCAAAAAAGATAAAGAAAAAAATATCGATTGCATATCTTCCAAAATATTTTTAAGCATTTAATTAGATAACCCATGGGATCTAAAACCTACTTTTCAAGTACCTTCACTCCATTGTCGAGTCACCATCTAAATCAAAATCCATTGTATGAGACAAATTGGATAAAGCATGCGTGCAGGCAATGGTTGCTCTTTAAGGACACCTTCTTCGGGGTCCCAATCACCGGGTCCAACACATAGACCAAAAAACGTTTTTGCAAACAGATCTATTTGTAAAAACCACAAGTAACATAGAAGTTTTAGGACCTCCTGAATCCATCGGAACTGATTGATCTACGAATGGTTGCTTTAAACTCGAGTTCCAATGCACTGGGGCAGAAAAACATTGAAGCCGAGACAGTGAGCCAAAAATCCAACAAAAAGATACCAAATTCAAGCATAAAGGTTGTCATCCATATATATATGTGTTTGAGTATTGTACATAAATAGGGTTAAGGTATAGTCGCCTTTAACCTCCCAAGGTTGATTAGTTTAATTAGACCACATTTTTGCACGTACTGTTTTGTTTTGTTTTCTTCATAGTAGTGTAAAAAGGGGGCTGAATGTACTACTATTCCGGCATGTTGGGTCAATAGACGAAGTTGTATCTCAAGTTTATGGATCAAAATGTTGACATCTCAATTGGGCAGAGGAGCTTTGAGCATTGTAAGCTCTAGTACATCAGGAAACTCAAAAGACAGGAATGTTTGTTATTGCAAAACACACATAGACTTTGACTTGGACTGGAAAGCTATGAATGACTTGAGATCTAGTTGTGTTGGAGCATTGCTGCATGGGGATTGATGCCCATGTCTTTTGTTGAATGCGCAGTCTCTAGGCCACCTAGATCCACATCATGTGTTGCAAGGGAGAGCAAGTTTTGTAGCCTAAGGTCTTTGTGGGAGCAAGTGGCTTGTCCAAAGGGAGACAATGAGTGGCACCGCATTGAATGCATTCGTGGCACATGCAAACATTGTAGTCTGAAGCTCAAGAAGAGGCAATTTCATGTCTGTCCAAATGAAATAAGGGAAGACAACACTATTTCTCTAAAAATGGAGGACATTTGAAAATGTCAATGTTCAAACCCAATGCCAATAAGAGCCAAATTCCTCAAGCATTAACACCATCCATGGGTATAAGCATCAATAATGTCTCATCCAAGAGAGCATAGCACTATGAGTGCATCAACTACAATGTGTCAAAGCTTTCCCTTGGCATAAAATAGCATATGTGTGCTAAATGTCCAATAAAGCATCCCTTAAGGAAATCTGGGCCTATCAACGCATCCAACAAGGATCGCAATGCATCCAATGGCCTGTAAAGCATCCATTGCAACCCTATGCAAACCATGGTCCATGAATGAGCACACACGGCTCAAACTGCAACCAGAGTGATTTGCATAAGGTATATCCAAAAATCACGGCCCCATGGCAATGATCAATAGTGAAAATAGAACCTGATATGCCTCAAAACATGGGCGTCACTACATAATCAGACTCAACAAGACAATCTGCAAATATGTCTCTTCTGCTGGAACTCCAAAATCCCAACCGATGAATGGAAAATGGGGAGTCCAAAATCCCAACCAATGAATGGGAAATGGGGAGTCAACCCTTACAATTGACCTATAATCCAAAAATCTAAGGTTTGAACCTTTGAATGGATTTTTTACAAAGAAACAGATGATTCAATGCCTCAAAGAGACCAAATCTCCACGAAATCATGCAAGAGCTGGTAGGTAGGGGTTTTTGGGCCTAAGGAACACAATGGAGCAAACGGTTTTGATGCTCTAGCAATCTACATACATCTCCTCAATCTACACTCGGGGGGATCACTCATCATATGTAACCTTATCTTGTGAGTTCAACAAAAGGTTATTTTTAATTCCTAAATTTTACAAAAATTAATTTACATAAGGGAGTATTTAAAGTAAATTTGGGAAAAACTTACATATTTGTATAGAAAAAGGGTGCATTTTATTAACTAAAAATTTATAGATAAGGGATTTTATAAATAGGCCTTGAACACTGTTATGGAATAAATTTGACCAAGGTAAAAGGCATAAATATGTGTGTGTGCTTGTATGTGTGGCAATAGTATAATAAAATATGGTGTGCATAGGGCCCAGGGTTGAGGTGGTAGGGCATGACCATGTGCCACCCTTCCATGTAAGAGGACCCATAGGTGTATTGTACATAATCCATGGTAGAAATATTCTAAAATGTTAAGGTGGCATGGTTCCTCCATGTGCCACCCCTCCACCTAGGCATCCCATGTTTGCATTTAGTGAGACATGGCCCAAGGACCATGGGAGAAGTAATATAAAATAGGTGGAGATGGATATTATATTAGATTATTCCCTCCATGTAGGATAGGCCCATGTGGGGGGGGGTAGATAGTCCAAGAATGCAAGTTAAATAATGGGGAAAGTAGAATGAGGTGGCAAGATTCCTTGTGCCAACCCTCCACTTGTCCTCCTAGATGTTTGAACGTATTATAAAATTGGGAAGAGACCAAGGGAGTATCTTAGACTTGGGATATGGGGTTTGATTTATGTGGAAAAATGAGGCAAAGGGTTGTCGCACACAATTGAGAGTGTGTATCCACCTAGCCCACATGGGAGATTCCTCCACACACACCATGCATGTGGAAGGATGCATTTATTAGGAGAGACCCTCTCTCTTAGCTATAAAAGGAGGGGGCCATTCCTTGATGTGACACACTCATTCTTGTAAAGCCACCTAGCTAGTACTTTGATTTTCCCCCATCCTTCCTTTTAAATTAAGCATGACTCTCTTCCCTTGATGTCTCCATCTCTACATTCCACCTCCCATCATGTACATGCTCCTCTTCCCCCTCTTCCTTCCTCCTTGTGCCATAGTCTCCCTCATCATTCCCACCCCTCTTAATCCCTTTTCCCCACCCATGTTAATGCTTCTCCCCTCACGTTCCCTTTTCCTCTATGGCCCTCGAGCATCACCATGCCTAGCATCAAGCCTCATGCCTTGATTTCTTTTCTAGTTAATAATGCACGTGATATAGAAGGTTTATACATAGTGACCCCTCTGAGAGTCTACACATTGTGTCTTTTGCAAGAAGGTACCCAGTGCTATATGAAAACCTTTTTGAAAGTTTCTTATTTATTATTCTTACGTACATCAATTTCATGCAATACCTAACTAAATCTGCTAAATTATTGTCACTAGTGAAACTAGAACAAAGTGTCCTTTTAAATACATCAACGATCAAGTCGAATGATTGTTTTGGATTTTCCCTTTAAGGTCTATAATAGTGATCATTCAACTCTTCAATACCCTAAAACTCCTCATTTCATTGTCAACTGCATTTATACAATGGGTACTTGCATATTTGGCCAAAATGTCTAATATGTCTCTCTACACTATCATTTAATTTATCAAGCTCATCAATCACATTCTTCTAATACTTCACTGCTTGCTAGTGAAAATCTTGTGAAAGTTGCTCTTGGTCCCTTTAAGTGTGTCTGTTTTTCCTAGAAGCATATGTACTTCTTGACTCCAACTATCACATCATGTTCTAAGTGTGTTTGTTTCACCACACCCTCAAATTTTTCCTTGTCAATGATGTTTGGACTCTAACTATTTATTACAACAATGTTTTTGGCATTGTAAGGATATGTAGTGTGGGGATTTAAATAGCTTGTGAGGGTATAGATTCAACAAGTTGAGAGGGTGTAGTGAGCATGATATTGTTGAAAATGATCGTGAATATCTTCACAAACAACCCAAATTAACACTATAATAGAGAATTTGGGAATTTCCCAAGTCCCAATTTTAAACAGCGTTGAAGATTTGACCATGTGGCTAAAAATTTTGCCCCTTATTTGAAAATTGGACTTGTATGGATTCCTAAATATAGTGCTTAGGGTGGTTTACACTTTCAAGTAAGGGCTTGAGATTTGACCATGTGGCCAAATCTTTACATTTTGGGAATTCCCAAACTATTTGGATAGTCCCAAATTCCCTAATATAGTGTTAATTGCACTCAGAATGCAAAATGGAAATTATGCATGCATCAATGTAAGTCTGACAATTTGTTTTTTAATCTCACTCGTGAATTTGGTTTTGATCATGAGGTTCATTTCTTTCTTTATCAATAGATAGCCTCACTATCACGTCGCTAGAAGCATTGCCCATATATGGGATACTAGGTTTAATGATTTGTTATATGATAAGTTTGAGCATTAGTATGCAAGTGCAATCTCAACATGGTTGATTAACGATGTTGATAAGGCAATATCTGGAGTTAATGTTCCATAACAAATGTTGATGCAAGCTCAAAAGGTAAAAGAAAAGATGTAATGTCAATGTATGAAGTCAAGGTTCCATTGTGAAAGTCAGAGGCACTATCTAGAGTTAATCTCCCAATCACAACAGTCAAAGAATGCTAAAAAGGTAAAGGAGAAGACTAATATCATCCTAAGGCATAATGCCAAAAGTGGTGATAACAAAAAAAGGCTAGTAGTGATAATAAATTTGAATGGCTTGTTGCTCGAGCATTGTTTTACATATGAGATTCCAGTGGCTAGTTCTCCCTCCCATTTTTGGAGTTTCTACAATCGATGCTAAATCATTGTCGTGTTGGCATTTGGTCAATTTTTGGAGAAAAGCGCATAGTGTAACATATGGCAGACATTTTGGAGCATCAAAAAACTTACACTTCTTCATGATTTGGGGTGTGGTGGCATACCCAAACACAAAGAGTAGAATCATCCAGCTAAAAATTGGGGAATGTGAAAGCAAAGTCTAAAGCACTAATGAGAATATGTTGTTATTTTAGAGAGATTAAATGCAAACAAGTAAGAATCGAATTATTGATGTCTCACCTTACAAGGGTTGTAATCCCATAGTAAATTGCATTCTGAAATTCAATATAGCTTGCAATGATTCTTTTTTTCTTGATGAGTTATTATCATACCTAAAGATGCTAGATTATACAATGCCATCCCTCCTAATAGATATAGTCAAGCTTTGATTGTCAAAGTGCATGTGGTATTCAATTATTTTCAAATAATGATCCTTGATTTTGAAGTGGAAAACAAAGAATCGCTTGCAAGAATGAATATAGAATATCATATATCTACTCACATTTCAAAAAAGACAGGCATAGAGAAACATAGTGTTTCACATACAATCAAAACTACAGTGAGTGGGACTCACCCCCACTAGAAGAATTATGGTGCATGCTCATTAGGTTAAATTGAATGAAGAGGAAGAATGCATGCTAGTGAAAATATCCTAAAGGTGGCCCTTGAAATATATTGATGCAAAAGGCTTTGCATTATTTCTTGGATGTAAGGAAAGGCCCAAGGGGCATCACTTTCGAAGTTGCAAGGGAATTCTTAGCTAGCTTATTCAATTTTCTTAAGTACACAATCCATGGCATTGATGATGAGCTAACAATGTAGTGGACTACCTGTATTTTGGGCAAATAAGAAATTAATGTCTGTTATTGTTTTTCTTGGCTAGTGCACATGCACATGAGATTATGCAATGAAGTTGCAAATTGTATTAACTTGTAGGAATATTTCATTGGAAAAATATGAGTTATGCTTTGATGGGAGTACTCCACCATGAACCACCATGGTGCTATGGTGTCAAACACATGTCATGCAATAGGACCCAGTATAGTGGTTGACTTTGGCCATCAAGTTGGTTAAGGTGTGCCATCATGACATGCATGAATACATGTGTCTTGTGATAGGACCACCATGGTGGTTGACTTGGAACACTGGTCTAGTTGACATGTGCCACTTTGATGAGTCACTACTTGTAATGGTTGATGTGGCCATTGTAATAGTTGACATGGGCCATGGGAACCCATCATAGTGGTTGGGCTAGTTAACATATGCCAAAAGGGTGATAAGCACCACCTATAGTGGTTGAAATAGCCATCAAGGTAGTTCAATACAAGTAATAGGGCTAATTCAAGCCGTTGCAATGGTTTGATGCAACCCTAAAATAGTTCTACAATTGGACAGAACTGATCATACTTTGACCCCATAGAGAAAATATGTAAAAAGGGCTACCTTCTCAAGACTCATGGTTGAAATGATTTCACATAGGGCACTGATTCAGGTTTTCATCAAGTGGAATTCATGTATAACATTGTCAATCTTTTTGTCTTCCCATTTGTGTATAGCACTTAGTTTTAAAATATTAGACCATTACAATGTCAAAATGCTTCTAGTTGTTCCAATTAAGGGAAAGCATGGATAATCTTAGAAGTATAGAAGTCATCAAAAGTGTATAAGAAAGCTCTCATCACACCATATTGAAAAACAAGCTATTTCTAAATACGCTAACATGCAATATGATTTGCAATCCCTTTGTGGTATTACAACATGTTATTTGATATGAGGCAATCAAGCACTTGTCATCATTGAGAAATAATATTTTCTTCACCTTTAATGTCTAACTAATATATACTTGTCAAGGTTCTTGTGCCTGTGTTCGTTTGGAAATTAAGTGAGAGTGCTTCTTATGGCTCCAAAAAATGTGAAATCTTGAATATCTGATAAAAAACTATCACAAATCATAGAGTGGACTTAAAAACACCCTCAACATCTTCTAGTTGCAAGCTCATGCATATCATGATAGTAAAATTCCTTTATCTCAATGCATATCAAAGGATCTTGAGATGCTATTGTATTCAACAAGGAGGTTATAAAGTCTACATCACACTAGTAAGTGTATTTTTAAATAGCTTTCCTTTTAGTCATTGCATCATTAATGTATATGATGTTTGATTAATTCTTCTAGGTTCTGTCCTAATGATTTTTGTATATGATAATGTACATGTGTATGTGTTACTATATAATGGAATGAAAACAATTTCTAGATAAAAAAGACTGTGATTTTTTCCTCGGTATTCACCAACTTCAATAGGATATCCATAAAGACTACTACGGCTAGTGATGGGCATGCAAGAGGAGAGTGCATGTCTTCTATTGGTATTTAATCTTTAAGATAAGTAGCTATGGTATGAGAGGGGTGTGTGGTTGTAGTAGTCTTGATATCAAAATAGCCTGTATCTACCAAATTTTGTTATCTTATTCGCACAATTTTAATTATTTGGAAAGTCTACAAACATGTCATCAAACTAAGGGCTCAAGGTCCAACATGCCTTTTCCAAGAAGTAAAGAACTTAACGCATGATATTTCTTCTTTAAACTTGAATCAACAATAGAAAGGAAATGTAATAATAATGGTTTCTATCTTTTTTTGGAATGGTCTCCTGGTTTCTATTTTTAATAAAATTTTCTAGTAATAATGGTCTCCTAGTTTCTATTTTCTAATAAAATTTTCCTCATGGTTGTGAGTTGATCATTTTTCCCTAAATTTTTAATATTTTTTCTCATTAAGTAATTTGCCTTCAAGTTATTGCCTCTACACTCTAGATTTCTTGTGACCCCATTCCGTCTCATAATTTAAGAGTTGCATTGATTCCTTGTGGCCCCATTTTGTCTCATAATTTAAGAGTTTTGTTTTTCCCTTATGCTTCCTTTTGGATTTGGATATTTCTTTTTGGTGCTCATTTAAAAGTTTGGTGTTTCTTGTGGTGCGTGGTGTCATTGTATCTTTTGTGGGCCCTAGTGTTCTTTGCCGATTTGATTTTTCTATGTTTCATTAGCTCTTCTTTCTCATACATGTTGACAATTTGTCAAACTCTTATGTTCCTTTTCAATGTTGGTTGCTCCACATAGTTTTTTAATCTTTGTAGTGGGATTCAATGGCTTGGTCCTCGTGTTTCTATTAAACATTTTATTGAACAATTGGCTAGTGCACTAAAAGTAGCACCTTGTTGTGCTCATTGTTTGTGTCAATTGTTCTTATTGTCATTGAATTTGTTAACATGTTGATTTGGCATGTCAAATTTTAGATAGTGTATTTACAAAGCATACTAAATTTGTTGGTCCATTTGTTAGGCTAGTTTTTCCCTCCCTGGTTTTGAAGGGGTGATTTATTTAAAAAAGGCTTTCAACATTGCCTCATGAGAGGAGTGCTTTAGTGGGGACTTAAACGACTATTTGTGTGTTTTCTCATGTATTTATTTACTTAATTATAAGTTTTTTAGCACACAATCTTTAGGAGATATTGATTCAAGGCAAGTATGATCATACCATTTCCTTCAAATCTAGAAAGGATACTCTAATGTAATGAAGAGAAAAAGAAGCTCAAATTTTTATTCTAAGGCTAAAAATATAATTCAAGATTTTAAAACTATTCTTAACTTGAATAGTCTATTAGAAATTGAAGAAATATATTCAATATTCAAAATACTATCCTAAAATGTAAAAATGAAACTATACTATAGAAACTTTTCACTAGTGCATTCTCTTACATATTTAATGCCGTTCATTAGGGGAGAATTGGGGTCTCAAAAGGGCCTCATAAGGAATGGATTAGGGAATGCTTAGTGGGCTAATGCAAGGGGCTTGGAGGGTCCCAAAGAGGTCTAACCAGCCCAACCTAGGTGGGTTAAGCCCACATTTGAGCCCACCTCTCCCCCCATCAATGAGGGGAGGGGGCCACTTTTTGAAATTTGAATTTCAAATTTTGAATCTCCCTCCCTCCCTCTCTCTCCCTCCCTCCCTCCCTCTCTCTCCCTCCCTCCCTACCTCCTCCCTCCTCCTCCTCCCTCTCCCTCTCCCTCTCCCTCCCTCCCCCTCCCTCCTCCTCTCCCCTCCTCCGTCTTGCTCCTCCTCCTCCCTCCTCCCTCTCCCCTCCTCCTTCTGGCTCCTCCTCCTCCTAGCTCCTCCTCCCTCCTTCCTCTCCCCTCCTTCTCCAACTACCCAGGATCCCTCTCCTCTGCTCCTCCCTCCTGCAGAATCTCTCCCCTCTTCCTCCCTCTTGTAGCATGTCTCCCCTCCTCCTCGCTTCTACAATAGCTCCTTCCCTCCCTTCTACACCTGTCGCACTACTCTTCTCCTCCTCTTCCTCTTGCCCTCTTCTGCTTCTCCTCCTCCCTCTTCCTTGTAAACAAGATTTGGAAAGGTCTATCTATGGCCAAGTTCAACGTGCTGTGGAGAAGGAATGAGAGAAGTCGATAGAACGAGTACAAAAGTTGAAGGGAACACCTTTGGGACTGAAGGAGAGGAAAAGACAATTGCAATCTATGGATGCATTGTCAACCAATAGTGGTGCCCAAAAGAGGAGAATACGAGCTACAAGTTTAGTTCCCCAAATTTTCAATGAAATTTCTTACCCCAAAATATTTGTGGTGTAGCATTCTTTCCACTAAGACTCATTTGTACTCTAGGAATTTCATGGAGGATGTGATGGGAACAATGGAAATGGATGATAGTGATCCTTCATATGTTCTAAGAAGTTTAATAAAGCCAAGTGATGTCATGGAAGTGTTGAAGGACCCTAGACAAAAAGGGCTACGTAAACAAGTTGCTAGAGAGGTAATGAAGGATTTCAAGGTCCTCGTCCAAGCAAAGGAGGTGCTTGGAGCTTGTGATGCTGCTGGTGTAAGTCGTGAAGCTTACAACTCTATGTTTAAAATTTTCAAGTCTGCTATGGCGGAAAAGTATAAGATATCTACAATGCCATTGCCAACACCGTGGTCTATAAGGCTTGCACGTCAAGAAACAAACCAATGTGCTAGAGAAAAGCTTGGAGGATACCATTGTGTAAGCAGCACAATGACTTGGAAGAGTAAAAAGAAATCTGGCATCCAAATGTTTGAGATGAATACTTTCAATAATGTTTACGTGGATGTAGAGAATTTGCAGAGAGCCATGGTCAAATTCTATGGGATGAGAGTTTGGGCAGAGGATCGCCAGATGGATCTTGGAAAGAGTCGCGACTGCCTCGGTCATAATATACATTGACCCTACTGCTATTTGTGGAGAGTTTTACAGAGTCCACCATTTTGTCGCCAAAAGAAGGGCCAATGTTGTATTAAGTATAGAGGCTGCGAAGAAAGAGCATATATTGTAAATGTAAATGTTAATACTCTTTTACATATCAATACAAAGATGTATTATGGTGCTAATCTTCTTTGCATGGTTTTAATTGGTGGCACTTTTGTTTGCATTTCACTATATGCATGGGAAATTTCAATTAGTACTTGAATTGCACCGCACGAAATGTTTATTTTGTTAAAACACAGTTTCTCAAATTAAGGCATGCATGAAAAGTTACATCAGGCCATGACAAGCATAATTTGGCTATGCAAAGTAAAAAATTAATGACAATTCGTTGGATTTTGCGCCATACGAAGTAAATTTGTTTGCCATGGAAAGTTTCTTGAGTCCATGCAAATTTATATTTATTTTAAGGCCATACTAATTCAAGGCCATGCAACTTTACTTTAATCAAGATGCTTCTTTTTTGTTTATCAACCATGCACATGCAAAAGATCACCGAACACAATTTGTTCAAACCGGCTCACCAGGAGTGGTTTTGGGAATCTCGGAACCCCTCCTAGCATGTTAGTTCGGACAAAATTGTTTCCTCTTAGGCAAAAAATTAATCTCATGGCCATAAAAACCATTAAAATTTCATCTCCTGGCCATCAAATCCTTTTTTTCTCCCCCATGCAAGCCAAAAAATGGGTTATGAGCCCCAAAAAGCCCAACAACATTTGGTTCGAACTATCACACCAAGAGGGGGTTCCGAAAATCCCAGAACCCCCTGTGGCACGCCGGTTCAAACAAAATGTGCTTGACCAAATTTTTGGGGAAAAAAGAAATCCTGGGCCAAAATTTTCATCTCCTGGCCATCCAATGCTTATTACTTTGTATACCTTTTGGCCCCATCACAAGCCAAAAATTTGGTTTTGGGTCCATGTAAGCCCCAAAAAAGCGCCAGATAGGTCTTTATTCACAAGAAAACACACTTCTGGTCTTTAATGCTACATGTAAATGTACAAGAAAAGAAAATTTTAAATTAAAATTCACTTAAGAAATACACTTAGGCATTACAATTGGAAAAAGGTTCACTAAAAAGCATCATATTTATATTTACAAATTCAGCACAAAGGGTTTCCATACACAATCTTTTCCAAAAATGATGTTTACAATGCTCCACAACTGCCCTACTATCATTTCAAAGAGGGATCCCTCCTGAGGCACACTGTGAGCCTAATTTCTATGTCCATCAAACTTACTCACTTTTCATAAATAACTAACAAATTCGCATCTTCGAACAATGCCACTCCCTAGGCTTCTGTGGACTTTCACAAGCATGCCAGTGCTTGCTATTCAGGCATCTTGTTTGTATTGCTGCAAAATTTCCTTCAGCAGCCTAGCAAAGGAAGCCCTAGGAATTAATAGGTCTGCACACTACTTTGGAATTTTTGTATCTCGAAAAGAGCCTTCATCCCTGGTTTCTTACACCACCACCATAGTCACCCTCATCGCCTCCACGTCCACCCTGTTCCTCTTGTTGACCGATTTCTTTGTCATAGAACCTACAAGTTTTTGGGGATTGATTTCCCCCCAGGTGTGGGCCTTGCATGGGGGAAGTGAGGAAGGAGAAGATCACGCCATGGCACCTGACCTTGCGCTCTCTGAGTTCTCAAGCGCCTTGCAACTTCCATCCTTTGGACTTGGCACAGCATCCACTTTGCCAGAGTACTTGGTTCTCTAGAGGTCCCAACTACATCTTCAGGATTTGGTTGCTCTTCTACTTCTTCATCAGACTAAATGTTGCTATCAGAGTCGGTCTCTATCTCCCATGACTCCTCTCCTTCTGCAGCTCGTTGTGCAGCCTCCTCTTCTTCCTACTTACACTTTCGCTCTTGAACGAGCCTGAGGAGCTCTTCCCTGGTCGGTACAATCTCCTCTGCCTCTATTGGCTTCTCGAGCTACTTTGTCCTCCCCATGAACAAGAGGGTGACCGTGGGGCAAAGAGTGCTTGAGGGGAAGAGGAGGGAGCTTGTTTATAGTTCAAGAGCTAATAGCCTTTAACAATGGCTTGACTCCTCTATACATGGCCCCAATGCCCAAACCCTTATTCAAGCTCTTTAAGGCCCCTTATTGAGAGTGTGAGTTCATGAGGTTGCAAGAAGCATGGTTTTTTTTTCTTTCTGCACAATGCCTTGTTCGTTTATGGAGAATGCTATGGGGTTACGAGGGGCATGGTGCCTTTTCGAAAGGTTTGACAATATTGCGATAAAACCTAAATCCCAAATGAGGTTTTTGGAGGCACGATGGTTTGACAACATTTTTGTATATTGTTTGCATCAATGAGAAAAAAAAAACTCTATTAATCTTTTTGAAGGTAAAGCAATGCATGTTAACATGGTGCTTTAACGAAATATTGGTGTGCATTAGTATAAAGCATAAATCCGAAACATTTTTTTTCTCACGATACCTTCTAATATATCTAAACATTGTTTGCATTTATGAAATAAAATCTCCTTTCCAAGTTTTAACAATGCACATAGACGATTATCAAACCATGATTCCAAAGTTTTAACAATCATTAAAACCATCATTTCAAATTAAGCTTGGTAATTGCGTGTCATATTGATAAGAAATAAAAGACATGTCATTTACAAATGATGCATTGCAATGTCAAAACCTTTTGTATTTACATAGAAGAAACGTACATTGTTTGCAATGTGGTGAAACAAAAAATAATAATAACGAGATGGTTGTCGAATCCATCATTTTCCTAGGCGAACTCATTTGACCAACCATGCTTAATGTTTTTGCATCACACTTGAAGTTTTCCACATTAATTCATTCTTCCTCCTATTGGATTCACGGATGGCTTGACCTAATTCCGTTTCCATCGCTTTCTCTCTTGCATAGGAAGTGCCAATAATACCAAGGTAGAACCATTCAAACATTTCATGTAGAGCATTGCTTCAATTAACTCCACCCCCATGACACGTATTCTTAAATTATGCACCTCGCACTCTATAATGAGACTTCTCCATACCTTACACTCTCCAAACATTTAAAGAACCGTAATTTTTCACAAATTATAGACCATGAGCATATAAAATGTGCTACATCCACCAAAAAAATATACTTGAGATTACAAAGAGAACAAAAAAAAGGAAATTCAATCAAATCAAAAGGCGAAGGTGACCATACCATGTAATGGGTAATGTGTGATTCACCCCATGCATATATCATGGTCTTTGTAAACTTAGTGACAGCATCCTCGAACAATTGCACATCATTCTCATTCATTGAAGGTTGTCATAGAATCTTTGCAAGGTTTCCTAACTCTCTCCAAACAAGCTTTCTCATAGCTTCCACATTTGAGTTACCTTCTAAATCCAATGCACTGACACAATGCCCCCCAAAAGCATCAAGCTATGTTGTATCAAATTTTTCCATGATTTGACAAAAACCTTCATGCATTTGCACCACCCATTGACACTTTACATGGGAGATTCCCTGAAGCCCCTAATAGTTGTCAATCTTTTTGAAACTTGATGTTTACCCCATGCAGTCCCATACTAGACAAAAGAGCTTCAAGATTTGCAATACAAGCTGTAGTTCTATCTTTGGGTTTCAAATTCCAGACAAAGACTATGTGTAAGTATAGTAGCTTATCTATCAAACGCATTTCTGCATGCAATGCACAACAATGTGCTCTTTCTAGTGGGATGCTAAAAATTGCATCCCAATTGGGGTCATCATTGTCACAGGTAGGTGCACTATCCTGATTGCAACGCATAATCCCATTGCCCCATTGCTAGTTAGTTTCAGCATCCATAATGATTTTACCATTTTTCTTTGGTTTTTTTTCTTGTGAGTGCCTGCAAAAACGGCATGGGTATCTTGAATTTGTTCCGACTCCAAACATGCACTTCAATGTCTTTAGATCTCTTGACATATGCAATTCAATGTTCAATGAGCCAACCCATCAACATGAAGCAATTCCCGTTCGGTCTGAGCATCTATAACGGATGGAATTGGAGATCGTGCAAAGACCCACTTCAAGTTAGAGTGGGTCTCTTTAGGGACCTAGAAGGCATCAAGCCACCATATGTGTTTTTCTGATTGTACATTGAACTCCTTAATCACTTCACTATTTTGTGCATGCTCTAACACTTTGTTCATTAGTGTAATGCTCACACATTCTAATTTATGTCCTTTCACAACTTCACACTCATTTAACTTGATAACAAACACTAGCTTTTCATTACAATATGAAAAACCACAAGAAAAAAACATTCAACCCCATGCACAATTTAACAGATGTCTTGAAAAATAAATGAGCAAAACTCACCTCTTGCTTTCATATTGTAGAATCTGGCCATTGCAACTTACACCTTTCATACATCCAAGAACACATTATTGTATTCTGTGTACTCAAAAGCATTTGACTTTTTGGCAGTCCGTCCTGTTTGCTTCATGGCCTCTTCATTTTGCACTTCCATCACACCTAAAATGTGCAAGAAACCACCCAACAAATCTTGCACATAAGAATTAGTTTTTTTCCTAGCTCTGACTACATGAGCAGGTCTCGGCAACAACAGTTTGTTCAATCTTTGGGAACAAAGTGATTTTGTAAAAACATTGTAAGTTGCCAAGTAGCCTTCCCTCCTAATTCCAATAGCATCACAAGCATGTACTACTCCCAAAGGGTTGATTATTCTGTCTAAATCACTTACCACCTCCTGCAACACAGCAAAGCACAATGCACGATGCCTGGGATCCTAAAAAATGGAAATAATGTCCTTCTTCTTTATGGCACCCTTCGTGGCACAAAACTTATCATAAGCATTCCTCCCAATAACTTCACTAATAAAGTTCCTACAAACAACATAAGGTGGAATTATGCTTTTCGAGAGCACTTATATGTGAAATGAAATGAGCATAATAAAACAAATAATAACGAAGAAACATGCGAAGTATGATTTGAAAAATAATAACCATGTGGTTTGCACCCTTGCTCCACAAGTAGCCACTAAGTCGTCCATTAGTCGAATAGGCCTTCGCCTTTGCCTACAACCAAGAGGTGTGCTCTTGAAGCTACTTATTTTCGAATTCCATGCTTCTTTGTCTCGCTTGAGCAACCCACTTGTTTTAATAAATCAACCTTCTTGCTTCCCAAATACTGAATGATATCTTGTGCCTTTTTTTTGCCTACAGCATGGATCTGCATGTTGGTTTGAGCTTGAGAAAATGGTATGCGAAGAGCAGATTATGTAGCTTGACTGTTGGAGACCAATGTGCAAAGAGCACCACAACACAATTCTTGCTCTCCTAGCTTTGCTTGCAAATCACGAAGAGTACCTTGAAGCTCTCTATTATATTCTTGCATGCGATTTAGTTTCAACCTTTCAAATTGGGCACCGGCATCGTTCCCACTAATGCATTTGCAATAACCAAGCGAAACACATTCATCATCTCCAATATACTCCACAAGATTTTGAATGCTTTGGAATGGGGGAGGTGCTCTTGTAATAGGATCTACCGGATAATGTAGATGTGCTTGCATCTTGCCTGTCACAATTGGTTGAATGTCTCTCAATCAACATCCTTGTTGCCATTGACAAGTTGTGCAATACCCAGGTGCAATCTCAATCTGGAAGGTAGGTTTCTGCTTCTTGTTGGTAACATCTTGCAATGGAGCCATACAAAATACCAACAAGATGGGAGTAAAATGTTATTGGGATGACAAAATGAGTAAGGATCAAAATGATTGGGTTTGACAAAGCTGCTATGAGGTGAGAGGAAAATGGATGTTGGCAATGCAATATGGTTTAGGAAGATTGCAATAAGGTTTTCAAACAAGTAGGCCCCCCATTTCATTTTATTCCCTATTAAAGTAGGGGAAGGAGAGGTTGAGAGGGGGGTAGAGGAGGTAAAAGGCCTTCTTTGCATGCCTGCCACGTGTAGCAGCAATATGCTTGTATGACATGTCTCATGGAGGCGCGCAGATTAAAATGGAAGGCTTTTAGTTAATTGTGAAGGCTTTCAATTAAGCACGAAGGTACATTATGGAGGCTCCGTTTTCGTGAATCCTTTTGACGTGCAACATGCAACAGCGTTCATCACACAGCAGTTGCTTTTCATCTTTAAGACTCGCAGTCCAAATTGCATCCCCTATGTGTCATGAATAAGTTGGAGGTAGATTAGAGAAGAATGTTTGGTTTTCACCAAACCGAAAATAGCATCTAAATGCCTAGAATTGGATTTTGCTGGAATCGAGAATGTAAGAAATAGAATTTCAATGGTACCCAAATGCAGGCAATCGCGTCATACATGTCGGGAATAGGATTTTTGGTGGAATCCACATGCAAGAAACTGGATTTTCACGCAATGTAACAACTTATACATTTTCTTAGAACTGCATTTTGAGAAAACCTAGTAGCCGGGAATAGCATGTGAATTTTCCTCATTATTTCTGGATTTTTTCAATGTATGTTGCAATGATCTTTGCAATGTTATGTGAGATTTCAGTCGAACATAAAATTTAGCAATTTGTTGCTTTTGTTTTGATGCTATCCAGCGAGTATTGGTTCAGTTATAGATTTTTTCATGTATCCTGTCCCCAATTAGGTGATAGGAAAGTGGATTTGGGGCTTGAAAAATGGTTTTGGTTGATAGGTATGGGTTGGGGAGACGTTTCTGGGCACTTTTGGAAAATTTCAAGAATTTTCAAATTTTGGGTGATGTGGCACCCGCGTGACACTTTTTGGGGGAAAAGGGGCCATGCAAGGCAGTTATGAGGAGAGTTCTTGGGATATAGGAAGTTGCACTTTATGGGGAGGCACATGGGCACTTTTGGAGGGGCCATTGTCCTCTTCAATGTGCTGTGTAGGAGGGTGTAAGAGGATAGGGACCCATCCCAGACCGTGCACCTAGCTAGGCATAGCTAGGGTGTGGGGACTGTCGACCCCCAACCCAAAAGACATCCCCCTACCCCTTGGACTCTGGAGCCACAATGGGGTGCACAAAGCTCAAAATGTCAAAGCCAAAAGTTTTTGATTGCGAAGACCTATGCCAAAGCTTGTGCGTTAGTAAAAAGCTAGTTTACCTATAGGAGGTATTCTTCTTCTTCTTCTTCGTCTTCTTCTTCAGTTTTCATCATCATCTTCTTTACGCAAGGCAACCTATGGAAAGAATCGGGTTTTCTCAACCCATGTGAAACCACTTGGCTTAATCTGAACCATCTATCAAGACGTGATGGGGTGTCATCCAAGCCATCCATGTTTTCCTTCTATAAGAAGCACACAAGTCAAAAAGCAGGGTAAAAAAGGACCAAAAGCTCAAGGCAATTAAAAGATTTTTTACGCAAGCCTGGAAGGATCCTGTGAAGCCACGTGTTAAGCTATTTGTAAAGAACATCCAAAAGCCACCCACTCAAATATGAACCCGTATTGTTGCAGCTGTGACACTTGACCTGCTTCACGTGCACAAAACTACGATCAAATTCAAAACTCTACAACGCACAAAACTATGATCAAATTGAGGACTCTACAACGTCGTTGTGATACTTGACTTGCGTCTTGCCCATAAAACTACCACCGAATTGTGAACTCTACATGCGTGTACGTCTGCTGTCTGAAGCATAATTCGTCTATAGTCGAATTGGCTATTTTCTTTTCACAAGTCATAAAACAGATTTATGAGAGGTGCTTGCAATGTGTATAAGTATGTACACAAATAATAAGACAATACTCCATCACCAATTCGCATGTCTCGTTCGAATTCCTCCCTCTTTGTGCAGAGGCTAGCACCATGGCAACACCAGCACGGTCCCTATCTGTAAAATTCTACAGCATCCAATGCTTAATGTGGAGGACTCGTGATGTCGTGTAGGATTGAAAAACGGTTGCAGCGCTAGATTCTGAGGCACTTACGCGAAACTCATAGCGGCGGGTGAGTGGAAGAGCACAGGTAATGAGACAGAAAGAGGCATGGAGGAGGAATAATCCAAGGGCGAACGAAAGGAGGCGGAGATGGAATAGTTGTTGCTGCAGTACGATCTTCATGGTAAGTAGCCACAAATTCGTGTACGTTGGAGAGAATCTATGGCAGGAGCTAGGTGCTGGAATGTAGAAAGGTTAAAGGAGAAGGTTAAAGGAGGTGCATCGATCTCTTCCTCCATCGATACTCCATCACAAGCAAGATGGTCATCCGTCATGTTGCAGACCTATTCACCAACCACCTACACCTCATAATTCGCCAACGTTGCTTGATCTCTATGTCGTTCGATGTCTTCCAGAATGATCCACATGGGAAATATGGCACAAGTCTACGTCAACACATCGGCCACGTGATATGAGAATAGTAGACGTCTACGTCCACACAAGGGGCGAGTGATATGAGAATAGAGCCACCTATCATTGCAATTTGGGTCAAAGCAAATCGCACACCCACTCCTAGAGACTTCGAGACCCTCATCTTTCCACAGCCGAGTAATTACGCTCTCAAGGGAAGGCAGGAACCCCAAGCTGCTCTACGAAAGAAAGCAGATTAGAAGACTCAGATGCATTTTGCTAAGTCTGATTGTTGACAGACAAGCTTGGGTAAGTGGCAATTCATGGAAGCGGATGGATAAGGCTAGCATCTCTATGAATTCGATGCACGAATGTCTGTTGCGAGGTAACTGATTATGGAGATCGATCAAGAACCGAGGTGGGTAGCCAGCCCTCCGAATAAAACATTGCACATCCAAATGTAATATTTCCGGAGGATCGGATTTGTTCTCTTATTGAATGTGAGGATGTGTTCTATTGTCGATGGAAGTTTTGTGATGTTTGACAATGTGCAAAGTCGTCACTACTTGTCCCAGCATATCAAAGGGTTATCTAACATCAATCAGGATACCATGCTTCTACGTATGTACTAATGAACAACCATGATGAGAAACTTGGATGCAAGCTTGTTTTCTTTCTTTGAATGCAATTACGAGATGCAATTTTTTGCTTTTCAATAATTGATCCCTTCATGGTTTCAAGAATGAGATTTAGATATTTAGCTGAGCAAAGATTCTAGCCGCTCAAATATATCTCTCGCATAGTTATAGAGTTGGCACACCTTGTGCCCTTCCTTGCATAGATCGTTTGCTTCTTGCTGCACCTTTCTTTTGACAAATAGAACTTTTCATTTCGCACATGGTACTTTGCAATTATTGCACAACCACACATTGGTGTGGAGGGAGAGTTGGCACACTTTCTCTCCAAAAATTAAAAGACCAAGAAATGTGCCTTTTCTTGGGTATGCAAGAATTTTCCCGGGGGATTCACAGGGGGAAACTTATGATATCACATGGTGAGTGTACAATAGGGGGTTTTTTTGAAATGAGGCATAAGCTTATACATTAGGGGTGGGGGCCCTTTTTATTTTTTCCCAATATTGAATTTAAGCTAGGGGGATCATGCCATATTTAAGAGGGGGGGACATAGTATGGGCTACCTTGGGTAACTAGTCCGAACAAGTTTGATTTTGCGTAAGGTTTTAAATAGTCATAGGAATCTAAATTTTCTTATTGTGTAATCTAAATTCTTGAGAAGGAACGTAGATTTAAGGAAAGGCGGGGACATAATAGAATTTTATGGTATCTTATAAGCTTAAATAGGGGTGTTTAATCATCCTATGTGGATCTTAAACAAGGGGTTTTCTTGAAGTTCATGCACGCAGGTGATGTCCCCCTTTAATGATGAGTGAATCCCTCAGGGAATTTTCAACATTGCACTTTGCATTTGTAGCATATGGTTTTTGATTTTCTAAGGAGTTTCATATGGTCTTTGATTTTCGACTTAGCAAAGTCCTCTCTCTCTCTCTCTCTCTCTCTCTCTCTCTCTCTCTCTTAGAACATCAAATTATTTTAAGTAACATTCTTTATCATGTGCTTAGTATGTGATCAATTGGCATGCGCATATAAAAGCATAAGTGAATCTTGTTTAAAGCTAATGTTTGGCACACGCAGGGGCAAATTGACAACCATGGAAGCGCACTTTCCAGCTAAAGTCCAGCCTCCTAGATTGCATCTACAAAGGGAAGCTCCTCCTGATCATCAACGTGGTTTCTCGATGGTAGCTATAGAAAGTATTGAATTTTTCAAGCTTGGCATTGAGGAGCTTGATGAAGTCCACTTCTTTTGCAAACAAGTTCCTCATATCCAAGGCTCCACTGTCATACAAGTGGCCATGTTGAATGTAACCCCCACCTCCATTGACAGACGAGGCTTGGTTCTCAGGACCACACTTGAACCCGTGCCTACACTCTCGGCTTGATCCAATTGCTGTTGTCTTAGCTTTTCATCAGCTAGCACTTCCACTGCCACTTCAACAATAGAATTGGGACCCAGATTTAGGCTACTCACAAAGGGGACTGGACAAGGTTGCTTTGGTAAAGTATTGTAGGAGCAGGTAATGTGCTCTCAATGCAGATGAAGCACCTCTCTACAAAAGCAATATATTCCTCTATAAAAGCTACTTGTTAATCTAGCTATTACATGCGTTTTCGAAGGTCCCAAAAAGGAGAGACGCTTATTTGAATTTCTTACTCCCGAGCTCCGATGGGTAGCTGGGAATACACACAAATGTTCCATGATGGGAACATAGTGTTAGGATATTTTAGGGACAAAACATTGGCCTTACATGTTCTCTATAAGTTATTGATTTGAATATTATTGACACTTGAACAACATGTATATTGTGCATAGTCGCACCAGACAAATCTAACCACCAATCCATGACTCATTTACAGATATTCACACACGAGGACATCCCAGGACCACTCTTACACATACAAATCCATGTGACAACAAGATCATTATCTAACTTATTCATCAGCAAGAGCTAGTAATCTGAACCAACAAACTAGTTTAGCGGATTGAACCTGTAGTTAGATTATTAAGATAAGTAGGGCTGAAATGTTTATAGCGATTGGTCAAAAGATAAGGGTTTTGGAGACAATGCTCCCAAGAACCCCTTGGGATTACACACGTTTGTGGATACTGATCCCACCAAGGGGCATATAATAGGCATGAATGATTGCCACTAGACATCAAGGTTGGAGATCCCCAAGATCCTAAAGTGGGTCACTAGACCCTTCTCGATAGCTTTAAACAATAACTAATACTCCAACAATCATTTTCGAGCTGCCAAGCTTTTGCTGAGTGCATTGTACTCTTTGGTGTTTCATATGATGATATCAAGACTGAAGAGGAGAAAGCATGCATGCCAATGCCTCAAATATTCAAAACTACCACAAGAGTTGTGTATAGCTATGAGTAAATATTAAAACATATCATTACACTTGACATCTTTAATGCAAGAGAATATTATGTTGCCTACTCCTTGAAGAAACTATCGATCTTACATTATGCATTCTATTCACTTGGATGCCCAAGCCTAAAGGCCGATACATTATTGAATGTTGGAGAAATATACAGATGTTGGCAACTCAGCAAGAATATGTGACGTCATTATGCATAATCTGAAGTGCCTATTTACTTGTATTCATAGATGTTGCCCAATGAAAGAGCACTATATGGTCGGTGCATAACAATGTGGATCTGATATTATAACGATAGCACCTTCACAAGAATAGCATCCACTTGGATTTTTCAAAGATGAGGATTGCGAGAACTAAATTTTCCAAAATTATTCCTATGGCAACGAGAGAAGGAAAACAATAAAAGAAAGACTTAGCTACCAAAAAATAGCACAATGGGAATTAACAAACCAAGACTGACGATTCGCTACACATATTACTAATATATTTTTCAAGGTGATCAAAGTTATGATCCAACAAATCGCATCATCATCATGGATCCGGCTTCGAAAAGGAAAACTCAAAAATAGAACCATTTATGCAAAAGAGGTTAAAACAAAAGCAAACCTCGATCAAATATTATGCCCATACATGGTAACATAGTGCAACGTTTGTTAAATTGTCGTTCAATATTCTGATCACGTATCATCACGCATCCTGGTACTACAATAATGCAATTGAGTTATCCTCTTCTTGCTCCGATGTACGTGTGGCTTTTCTTAGAAATAGGCTGAGAATAAAATGCGTATCTCAATTGTGGAGTAGCTTATACTCAATTTTAACGGTAATGTGTTTGCGAGGTTTTACTGCCAATGCAACACTAGGCTGGACAATTGCATCAGAGCATAAACGATTTTCATGTGCAGTACATGCTCTCTGATCAGTTGGCTAACAATGGGTCATCAACTATGGAGATTTTGGGGGTAACAGGACTAACCTGGCCAATGTGAGTATGAATTCCAAATACTCATTCCTCTTCCATCAGTGAGTGCCGCGCCCTCGATCTGCCAGGGGAGTCGTCAAGACACACAGGAAACGAATCAAGCTACGGTAGTAAGATTTTAAGCGGCGGAGGATCAAAGAGTGCTTGTAAGGCATTACTTGGTAAGCGGAAGTAGCAACACTGAATGTGAAGCCGACAGGAAAGTCGGTACACTGCAAGTGACGAAGGGGAGGAGAAGGCCAACAAGACATGTTGGGAGTGTAAAGTTGGCGCTCTTGCATTGCATTCCATTTCAGCCATGAACCAAACAGCTTTCCAAATTATCGGGGTAGGGATGTCTGTATGTACCGCTAGTATGGGCTGGCTATGCCTTTCATGACGGGTAGGCGGACAACCCTTTTTGAGCACGCGATTGTATTGACAACGTGCAATTTTGTTAGACATTGGCCTTATTTTAGAGTATTTTTCTAAATATGGAGCTTGCCAGGTGGCCCAACGAGAGTGCAGATTTTATTTTAATGGCACTATGTTGTTTGCCGTAAAAAGGTCTTATTCTATCGCCAAAATTTTACAATTGCAAGAACGTCAACGAAGGGATGTTGAGTATTCGATTCAAATGGGCATCCTCCAAGTCGACACCACCTACTAGTTCGAGCCTGCCTTGCATCATATCTAGTTCTTTCTCAAAGATGCCATGGCTGCAGCTTCTTCTCCCATCGATTTCCCCTCCCCGCCATCCCCTTGGTTCCCTCCTTCGTCAACGACACCGGGGATCAACGTACCTTTTTAATTGTAATTTCCAATTTGGCATTGAGTACATGACATGATTACTAGCTTGCTCTTTGCCCACAATTCTATTCCTCGCATTTGGAAGCCATGCAACCCTCCGTTCCACGTACCTCGAATAACCTCTAGCCACGTATCTGCCTCCCACGTACCATGAATCACCGCCAGCCAATCGATGGCCGATAATCGCCGGTGGTTGCTGGTGGTCAATCATTGATTTAAAACTGGGGTCAACCGGCAAGCCGGAAGCTAGTTAACCCCAACTTCCTCCGAGGTCAAAGCATGTGTATTAGTCAAAAAGGTTGTGGTCTGTATCGAGTTCAAAAAGTAGGACCTAGGTCAAAGCATGTGTATTAGTCAAAAAGGTTGTGTTCTGTATCCCATCATCTTTTCCATATCCATCATCTTTCTTTCTTTCTTTGTCCGTTCTTCTTTCATTCTGTGTCTGCGCAGAAGACGCCATGGCTGCACCTTCGCAGATGCTTGTTCGAGGGCTTGATGGACACACCTCCTGCCTCCATTTCCCTTCTTCCTCCATCCTTGGTTCCCTCATCCTTCGCCGTCTGTCTTCCCTTTTCCATATCCCCCTCCCTTTGCTTCGTGTCGTTACCGGAACTCTCGAAATCTCCCCTCTCATTTCCCTCCACGCTGACCCCCATGGCGTCTTCCCTTCTTGTTCCTTGCTCCTCCGCCTCCCCGGCGGTAAAGGGGGTTTTGGGTCGCTCCTCCGCGGTGCTGCCACCAAGGCTGGCCAGAAAAAGACCAGCAATTTCGACGCCTGCCGCGACATGAGCGGTCGTAGACTCCTTCATGTCAATGCCGAAAAGAAGCTGAAGGAATGGAAAGTGCAGGCGAAGGAGAGAGAGCTGGATAGAACCGCGAACGCGTTTTTGAAGAAGCAGGTCAAACGGAAGGAAGACGAGTCGTGCTGTTCTAAGGAGATCGACAGATACAGGGAAGAGACATCCAGAGCAATGGAAGAGGTGGAATCAGCTGTTGCGAGAGGACTCGTTGAGGCTAAAAGATTTGGCAAGCGGAAGAAAATTGACGATATGCCGACGAGCTCTAAAAGCCAGCAATCTTGTGGTGAGTCCTATATCAGCCTTGATCTCTTGCGTATTCTCTCTGCAAGAAAACTTTTCTCATCGGAATTATCTGTTATTGAATGATCGAGTCTAGGTTTTCTCACACGGTGAGGTAGATGCAATAATTGTTTCACGTCTGCTATTTTGCTCGCGATTTTCCAATGGAGTGGAGTTACGTTATCTTCATCATTATACTTGGCTGCGCAATTAGGTGCCTCTGTCGGCACTTCTCTCCCTATTATTCATTCTGGTGCTGTTACTGTGTTTAGGGTGGCAGGTGAAGACATCGGAAATGAAGATGCGATTATAGATATAAAAGGTCTCAGATGAAAAAATCGCACACACAAGTTGAATACATCTATACTCGTAAAATTGAAGAAGCCGATCGTAACGTTCGAGAACACCATGTTCAGTCTGACATATGCAGCACTGAAAATACCGGACTGGTTAAATCAGTGCACGGTTTCGAGGATTTGGAGAAGGATAACAACAGGAGCCATTGTGGTGACATAGCTCATGTGAAAGAATCCCATGTACCTGTTGAATGCATCGATGTTCGTAATATTGCAGAAGTTGATCTTAACTTTCGAGAAGCCCATATTCAGTCTGATATATGCTGCATGGAAAACAGTGGTTTGGAGAGTTTTGAGAAGGATAACAAGAAGAGCGACGGTGGTGACGTTATTGGAGGGATTAAAAGTAGCTCCATGGATTTGGCTCATGGTGACCGAAATGGAGATTCAGTATGTACAGTTAATGTTCCATCTCTTTGCCCACCGGGTCAGCTGAATTTTGATGACTTCCAAACTGCAGCAGACATGGAGGTATTTGAAGCTGCTTAACCTTTGTGTCTTATTAACATTTTAAGTTTTTCTAGGCTTGATCTTTTATAGCTTTCACCTCAAGCACCTTATAGCTCATTCATTAAAGAGGTATCAAATTTATATTGCTACAACTATGGCGTCTCGAAGCATCAGTAGAAAATGGGCTATAAATAATTCAAGAGAGGGCATTATATGAAGACCATGATATCAGAATCAGGCACGGCCAACAGGTGCTTTGCCTGGAAGGTCAAAAACATAGAAATGACAATTGCGTGGCCATGGGACAAGTTAGGATAAAAGTTGATAAAAAGTATGGGAGCATATAAAGGGAGCGGGAAGACAAAATGAAAGGGAGGAAGAGAAGGGCTTATTTACACTTGGTCCTTGACTCAAAAGATAAAGAAAGTAGAGACAACATCTTTTAATGTAATGACTTTGGGCATATTCCCGGATTCAGTTAGATATATATAGAAAGCAAATCGATTGCTGTAGCTTGCTAAGGCAAATCAAAATTAGCAAAAAGCAGAAGAAGGGGTCGAAACATTGAACCCAAGGGGAACAAAGTTTTGTGTCAAAAAGTAAAAGCTTTTTCTTGATTAGTTCAGACGAGAGGTGTTGGGAAATTTTATTTAGAACCTTATATGAAGACTGTGAGATGCTTTAAATATTTTTGGGACCTGAGCAAAAGTATGTAAAAGGACTGGTCTCTGTCAAAAGGCAATCTTTAAAAATATTTTGTTTGCTATTCCACTGATGTTTATATCACAGAACTCTTTGGAAAGGTTCTTTTACCACCCTATATCTATAAGTCATACTGACCACTGGTAGGTCACATTGCTGCTCCTCGCATGATGCTACTCGAGGTCATATGCCAGTCTGGTTGAACACTGGTTTGTCTTTCAGTACTAGTTCCCCTATATTGGACTCTCTTCACAATGTTTTTCTCCCTTTCTCAAGCACTTGGCACAGGTCATTTGAACAAGGAAGTGTTCAAATGAAGTGTCTCACTACAAAAATGCACAACACCCACACTGACCGCATCAAAGAACAAATTTAGAGTGTCAAGATCAGCACACTCATTTATCACTGCCTGCGACGGAAATGGCTAATGCGAAAGAGTGCAGACTCAGGGTTTCGTGAACAGAGCGTGGGAGTCCAAAAAAGCAATAGATAAATCATGTTAGGCTGGTTAGGTCACTTAAAGCCAAAATAGCAAAACTGTGCAGTGAAACCAAGAATAGTGAAGCTGCCATCGTGAAAGAAGCTAATACCTCATTAACACTAATTACAGCATTAGCAACTAACCAGCCTATGGAGATGGTCGCTTGACCAGACTGAGGGCACAAAAAGTTCGGGCTCATGTAAAACAAACACCAACCTTCCATAGACCCTTTGTAGGGCCAAAAATGTGATCACAGCCATGGTCTACCTGACATGGTTGCCCAGGGGCTGATGGGCCAGCGTACATTGGCTTGGCCAGTAGCAGCGTGTACTCTCGAGCGCCTATGCTGGTTTTAATCTCTTCTCTCCATTCCTTTGTCCTTTGTTGTATACATGAGCGGTCCTTCTGTTTGAGTACTTTTTCTGCATCTGTTCATTTTTGTACTGAATGATATGTGCTTTGTGATAAATAGCTTCAGCCAAGACATTAACAACCTTCTTCTCTGGCTCTACTTAGTACTTATCTTCAGTCAGCATATAGATTGGAGAGGAGTGAGTAGCTTCCCTCTTACATATGTGAAGATTTGTCATGAGATGCATGTCTTTGTAGGCATACTGAAGGTGCAGTTGTAAGAGACTTGTGGGGAGTGCAAAAGGGATATCCAGCTACGTGCAGAATTTTAGACTCTTTCTAAAAGGAAGTTGTAGAGGAGGACAAGGGTATATTTTTCTTTTTTACATCACGTTGATCTGAGTTCCCCAGTAAAAGTTATCCTTTTCAAGGTAAAAGGAATTCGATTTACAACAACGCAAGAAGGTGTCACGTGCACCCACCCATGCATCAATCAGAGGGCCAAGTTGGGGACCAGATGGGCCAGAAATGGCCAACCAGATTGGTTGAAGAAGGCTCACGCTGTTCTAAATGTAGACAGCTTGTTTTAGAGTCTTTATACCGCTTCCGAGTTATTGAGAAGTGATGAAGAAGTTGAAATCCTCAGTTTTTGACCGACACCTAATTATTTTTTGCTCGACTGGATCTTTTGAACCACTCTTGGTTCGAGGAGCTCCCCAATTTTGTATGAATTATGTTCTAAATTGTCTTGTTATTAAATTGACCAGGTTTTGGTTAATTTGGTTTTGATTTGTAACTAAGTGGCATTTATAATTTGATTAGTTTTTTCAAATTATATAATGTGTACTTTTGTTCCATATATCTTGAAGTTTTTTTTAGGTATATGGTACATTGAGGATGCCTGAGACTTTGTTACATCTTAAATTGGACTTAACTAAGACAATTGGATTTCCCTTTCTCGAATCTCGGTGCGTAGATTCCTGTTTGGTTTCTATTTGAAGTTTTGATCTCGATGTGATTGTGAGTTATGGCGTTTCTTCGAGTCACCGTTTGGACATATGAAGGTTCTTATTGATTAGACCAGGATGAGTCTTGATGGATACCTTCTTTGAATCATGTCCAAAGGCTGGGTCATTCTGATTCTCACTCTTTTAGCCGGAGGTCATGGATAGTTAGGATTCAAGAGTTGTTAGGGATGCTACCTACTGGGTTTTCTTCTTTGACCTATTCGTTGGGGTATTGTAACACAAGGGGGTGATATAATCACATTAAGAAAAGGATTGAGAACGGATTTGCCACCCTGACTCAATCTGGGATCATCTGAGTTGAAGAGGGATTGGCTACCTGATTCACTCATATTGTCCACTGAGTTTTTTTATTTGCAGTATACTTTGGTGATATGGGACACTAAGGTTTGTTACATTTAAGATTCTCTGATGTGGTGGTATAATCCAGCATGAAATAATACCCAAGGACCTCTAGGGTGAAGTACAAGTAGGCTGAATTGAATTGGGGCAACCTGATTAGATTTTTTACGAGGGCTGACTAAGATTCTTTACCCTGAGGAAAGCCATGTGTTTTTTGGGTTCAACCCTGGAGCTCCATAGTCTAGACTCCATCTCAGGGAGGGTTACCACATCTCTTCTGATGATGGTCTGTTAATGCCTTGTTTGGAACTTGATGTTCCTAGATAAGAGATCCTAAGAACTGGATGATCTTGTGATCGGAGTGGATTATTGTGCACAAGTTTATACAGGATCTTCGATAAGATTTTGAGTTCAAGGATACTCAATAGATAAGTTTGATAGAATCATTTATCTTCAGGTACGGATTTTACCATGCTTGGGTACGAATATGTCAACGGAATTAACTCTGTGGATTCAGGCGTTATTGGATTTCTCGAGGAGAATACTCGACGATACGTAACCTTATTTAGATTGAGAGATTTACTTTCCTTGGGTTAGTTATCAAAGATTGTGGCTTTGGCCTTAGATTTTCTTTGATTTGAATCTCATGGAAAGTATAGCATGCTCAAACTGGTAGTCAGAGTATAGTTATTGGCATGAACTCATCTTCCCAGTGAGTTCTTAGAGAAAGGGGAGTATGTCATGTGCGTGGTGTACCTAGGGTTGGATAGCAGGTTAACGTGGGTTATGGGATAGCATAGGGCTGGATGGCTATTTTTAGCCGAGATTGCTATATATAGAGATTGATTCATATATAGTGCTCGCTTTATATGGAGGGAGCTATTCATAGCATTGTGCTATCTATAGCGGGTTTTCTTCTATATAGAGGGAGGGCCAGTGCTATTGTGTAGATCAGTTGAGCGCTCCTCAACTGATGGATGGGGCTTGGACCCAGGCCGGGACTCTGGCCATCTACATGGCGGATCATAGGTGGTGTATTGAAGGTCCTCTGGACGGGGCTCAGGTGGTATGGGACGCCTGGGTTAGATACGGGCCTATGGATGAGTCGAGCTGTAGCCCACGTGCTCGGGGGTGGTCGGGAGGATCGAGGCACCTGTGCTATGATTCTGGTTGTTTCGAGGACGAGATTCTAGGTCAGTGATAGGGTCAGATCCTGCGGGGTCGTGTCACTCTGCCACCGTCTATGTGAGCTTGGTCAACACTCCCATCACTGAAGCTAGTTGTGCTTGCAATAGATCATGATTATCTAGCTCTTCTTCAAAAACTTCTTCCAACTCTGGCATATCAGCTTGTTGCCCTTGAACTTGGGGTCCTCTTGCATGTCCCCCTCCCACTGATGACACAGGAGGGTCTAGCTGCCTCTGTACATTGCTTGGACCACCATTACTTGGTCCTGCAGTTCCCACAAAGGGTCCCACAGGTGGATCTAGCACCGATCTCCATTGAGGGTTAGATGGGAAGGGAAGTTGCTCATCCTCTGCCTCTGAATCCGCAGCATAACCTTGAGCTATGAACTCCATATGGCCTGATTTTCGTGGCTGAAATCAGCAATCGAACTTTGCCCAGACAACTGAGACTTCTCTCCAAAACTTGTTGACGATCCCGGTAATGGAACCACTGAAACGGGCCTTAACTTTCTAAGGGCAGTAAGATCTCTTCTACTGTAGCATATTCACTGAATTGCCACTTAGTAATACTCAGCCACAATCATATTCAAACCATAATTGCACAGAAAACAACTGGTATCAAATAAACAATGGAGGCTAGAGTGCCCCTACACAGATTGCAATCATGGCACACCTGATTGGCCCCAAACAACGTGGCGCCCCTTGCGGTGTTTCTTTTTGATTGATTGAACAGTGCAGTACAAGGAATCTCCCTCTTTGACACAACCCACTGTTAAACTTCGATCCACAAGCCTGTCTTGGCTTGCATGCAACCCAACTGAGTGAAATTAACTGGTTCCTTCCATCACTGGCCCACGCATGTCAATGAATCAACCCGCATGTCACCCAAACAGTAGCAAGATCCTGTCTTGGCCCTTGCCCAAGGTGAACAGGCATGCATGCAAGCACAAGCAACCACATGCATCAACATGCAAGCATGAAATCACTGCAAACACTGCCAAATTGATTGACCTGGTTGCCGGTATCTCCCAGAAACCAAGTGAGTTCCCTCAGGGTGTCTCCCCCCAGCCAATGATAGCAGAAACTGTACACAATCCAGCCCACAGGCATGCACAAACACCAGAAAAGTGGTCGACCAGAATTCAGCCACTGGCAGAAATCAGGTCGGCCAAAAATCAGCTCCAAAACCCAGTCAGATCTCACTTGAACTGCTCCAAAGTTGGCCAGGCAGTGCACAAAGGCTGGGCAACCAGAAAGCAGCAGTAAAACTCAGAAGAAAACTGTCCAAGAATAGGCGAAATCAGCCCTGGAGTGCCCAGGAAGATGGTTGACCAGGAAAATGCAGGAAACTGAAGAAAAACAGCAGCAAATGAGTGGTTCTTCGTGACAGAATCGAAGGCCCTGCTTCCAGGAAGGCTCTGGCTCTGAGAACTTGCACCAGGATCCAAGTCTTCGCGATGGAACTGAAGGAAACAAGCATTCAGAATCGAAGGCCCTGCTTCCAGGAAGGCTCTGGCCAGAATTCAGCCATCAGGAGAGAGAGCAAGCACTGAATGAGGCTCACACACCCACCCAGGGAGAGACCCATGCAGAATTCAACCACCAGGTGCCACTTGCAGCCATGCTCACACATGCAGACACATGCATGCCACTTAGACTTGGGTTGACTCATGTTGACCAGCCAACTCACTATGGCCTTTTTACCCCTCTCTTGGGGCCTTTAAAAATCCCATGGGCCTAGGACAAGGAACGAATTAATTACACTTTAGTTTGCACATGTTTTACATTTAATTTACGTGTCCTTAGGAGCGGAATTAATGCCCCCAGGCCTGACACCCCTAGGCCAAATTTAGTCAAGAACAATATTCCAGTACAGAAATCACGTCCCCATGACATAGTCCGGGGGCTCTGACCTCCTGGATCTTGAGCTCCTCCGAACCCTGTGAGGCTTGCTGCATCCTCTGAATGGATGCCAAATCCCTGCGGAGAGCCCTCTCCCGAGCCCAGATCTCCTGATGAGACTGAAGTGCTGCCTCAACGCAGATCTGACTAGAGTTGATCAAGGCCTGCGCCACCTGAGCCCACTCCTTGGACCACAACTCCGTGATCCTCTATTTGACCCTCTCCCACTCGTAGACATAGTTCGGAATGCGGCAAGAACGCTGTCCAAGATCATGGGAAAGGGGATCAACTACCAAAATAACTGGAGCGTGGTCCGAAAGAGTGATACCAGCCACCACCCCTGACTGCCCTCCTCTATGAGCTGCCCAATCGCTGATGTGAAAGCGGTCCGGCCTCTCCAACAGCTGGCCCCCCTCTTTGCGAAAACCCCACGAGAAGTGCAAGCTCCCCCGCCACCGGAGAAAGGCCGGATCCCTCCAGCTGTCCCGACCTCCAATAGCGAAGATAAAAGCCTCCCACGAGGACTACTTACCGCGTGCAATGCCCTCGAAATCTGGACCTCTCCCACTTTGATCCGCCTGAGTCTCCAGGTTGTTGAAGTCGCCTCCAACAATCCAAGAATCCATCGCCGGAAGTGCTCCTGCTAAGGTGCTCCAAAAGGTTGACCGTCTTCTCATGCCTGTCGGAGCGTAGACATTGAGGATCCCAACCTTGGAGCCCTCTAGATCCAAGCCAACCCAAAGTGCCCTCCTTGGGATCAAGGTACCATGGTTGAAGACGTTGGCCACCAGAGAGGCCCCTACAGAGGTACAAACACCGCTGGTCCTCCCCTGCTCACCAATCGAAGGCTCCTAGTAAGTGTAGGACTGTCCAAGAAGGACCTTCCCACACCGGAGAGTCTATGGCTCTGAGAGTTTGTGCTCCTGGAGCAAGAGAACATCAATCTGCCCTACCAAGGCTGGCCGGAGCTCCTGACGAAGCACTAGCTTCTTGGGACCATGGGGCCCTGAGGAATGAAACCCGTTAACGTTCCAGGAAATGACGTGCATACTAATGAAGATGGTGACTGAGGCCCAAGCAGCTGTCTGTACGGGCCGGATGAGGAAGACGAAGCATCATGGAAGTCACGGCCCAAAGTATGTCTCAAGCACCATGTACTCTGGAATAGCAGTAGGATCCTGAACTGCGACTCGGACAGCGGGTACACCTGCGTTGGCCATAGCGTCGGCAAAGGTGTCCTGCATCACTTGCCCAAAATAGCTCCCAAAGTCATAGACGAGATGTCGCAACTCTGGTCCCAAGCCCGGAGATAGAAGAGTCACTGGATGTCGCGGGATGCGGAACTACGTATCAAAATCGGAGGCACAAAAGCCTGGGTACCACGGCACCAACGTGATCATCTTCCCATCCACCGCCAGGGGGGACAGGGCGACCAGGTTGCTTGCACACGCCGGGGTAGAGAGCCGAAGAGGAAAAATGTTTGTGCCCATGAGAGAAGCCTCCACAATGTGGCTCTCCTCCAAGCAAAGGCTCACCTGAATCCAATCTCTCACCTCTGTGCGTGATGGGGAGAAACCAACTACCCGGCCATAGACCGCGAGGCCCGAATGGTCAGCCGCCGCAGCCTTCACTCGAACTGTCTGCTGCACTGTCAACTTAACCCAGTGGGCATTTGGAGGGGGGGCCCGAACGGACCTCCGGTTCTTGGGTTGTAGCTGCCATACCGAGAATACACAAAACTGAAAGCTCACTTGAAGAATGAAGGGGTCGAAGCCATGAAGAGAAGGAGCGGGTGCAAAGGCTTGAACCCGGAAGAAGACGCAAGGAGGGTGGAGTGCCAAAACTGCCCACTCACACCAGCAGCCCACTGGAACAAGAACACCGGGAACTAGCCGCAAGCGCACCCACCAACGGAGTGAGGCAGGAACAAGAACACCGGGAACTAGCCGCAAGCGCACCTACCAACGGAGTGAGGCCACGGGCTGCACACGCAGGCTGCCCACACACGAAACCAAGTGCGGGCTGGACGCGGGCAGGAAGCCACTGGGAGCACGAACATAGGGCGTCGACAGCATGGGAGCAGGCCGCACAGGGGCGGAGGCACAGGGCGCGAAGGGGTGGCGAGCAGGCCACGAGAGAGGGCGCAGGTCACGGGGGGAGGTGCCGGGGCAGGTCGCGAGAGAGTAGGGGTGAGGAAGGATGGGCGAGGGGGGCGGAAGCGCTGGGCGATGAGGGGTGGTCTTGCACAGAGGAATTTGCAGGTGTTGCAATCCGCAATATGGAGGAGGATTCCCTCATGGAGACCTAGTAGGTGTTGCAGTCCGCAGTACGGAGAAGCATTCCTCAGCATCAAGTGGTGACCCTCCATCAAATTGCTTCCTCAGTTTCCTAGGGAGGTGACAGTTGTAGCAGCAATTGTGGCTGTTAGCAGTATGGAGGTTGGCGTTTCCTTGACAGTCCAGGTCGATTGATGAGGAAAGGTACGCGGTTCCCTCCAGAGTTCCCCTCCGTCAGGCCCTTAGGGAGAGTGCGGTTGTAGTTCCAGCACACACAGGTTTCAGTAGTTTCTGAGCCGCCAACCAGTGCCCGTGGTGTTGGCAGCAGGTGGGTCAAGGTGTCACATGGGTGTGATTCAAGCAGTCTAAGGGGGTGTATTCAGCAGGTTCAGTCCTCTGTCAGTTCCACAGTGGGGCACCTACAGTTCCAGTCACCTCACGATGCATGTTTCAGAGCTTTGCCTCGCCACATCGGCAAAGCAGTGTTAACATTCTTCTAATACCATGATGCTTGAAGAAATTGTCGAACATGTTGACTTGGATTCAAAAGTTGGAAAATTATATCAATGTTGTTTGCCCATACAGCTGACTCTCAAACCTGATGAGGATCTTGCGATGGAGGTAATCTGGTAACTATGTTTTTTTGCTTCATGGAAGCAAGACTCTTGTAATTTAAATGCCCAAATCTTTTGTGCCATAGGATGCTCACTGCATGCATGCTTCCTTGATATGAGTTGTTAGCTCGGTGAGCTAGCAAATCTGTAGGGTATAATAAATAGCCTTCCACTTTAATGCCTCTAGCAAATCTGTAGGTATAATAAGTAGCCTTCCCACTTTAATGCCTCTAGCAACTTGCTTTATTTTCTATGATTGAGACACTCCTTTTGTTCAACAACACATCATAGTCATTGTCAACCATTTGTCCAACTGACAGTAAATTCTAAGTCAAATCTAGAATATGAAAAATGTGATGTATGACTCTCTCATGTCCTTGTCTACTTTGCATGAGGATAGACCTTGTAGCTTGAACTTTGTAGGGATGCCCATAGGCAATAAACATGCGCTTTAGGATTGCAATAAATCAGCGAAGGTCCAAGTTTGTAATACCCTCTACTTGCTCACATTGCCTCTCTCCTAAGGACTCCATTCAGCATTCTTTATGGGGTTGCAGACAAGTAAAGGTTACCTTGAAATGGATCGCGAGACTTTTGCACTCCCTCCTCTCTACATTACCCAAGGCTCAGTGGCTTGGCTTTCTCTATCAATGAATCAGGTATTTCATGAGATGCATAACTCCTCTTAGTCTTTTCTATTTTGATCTCATTTGGTTGAGCCATGCTCTCTGGATTCTATTCCTCCCTCCCACAAACGTGCACATGCTTCAATGGACACATGTTGGGAGATCATAGCAATCATTTTAGTTTGGTATATGTGGAGATCTAAGTGCACAAGCTCCCTCCACCCCTCTCACATACTGGCTAGTCTTTGGACATATACTATACACACTTTGATGGTCATTTGGTTATGCAGGGGTCTTCCAAGGTTGCCTCTTCTAAGAGGACTACTTTCCTCATAGAGTGGAGATGTTGTTTGAGGTTGTTAGAAATGATAGTGCAATGGAAACTAATCCTGGAGGGTCGATTATCTATCCAGGGAACTCCCACAATGGTGCAATATGAAATCCAAAACTTCTTTCCTTATGTGTACTTAGGGGCTTAGCACATGGGAAGAAATAGGATGGGAATGGGAAAAGGTGGTCCCAAGTGGTCCCATGTATATTTCTATCCTATTCCCATCCCACCATGTGCTAGGGATGGGTTTAGGAGGAAGAGGACACATGGCATCATTTCATGTGTTTAAGAGGTGGGGACCTTGTGGGGACAAGGACACATGTCATCCTTCCATGTTTTTGAATCCCTAAAAAAGGGGAACCCATTCTGGTTGCTAGGGTCTAGAGGCCATGGTCCAGAATGGGAGAAAAAGTGGCTACTCCCATTCTAAATACCACTTGGTGTACGATGGGAGTAATGATGACAAAAATATTCCCATCCCAAACCCATGCTAGTCCCATCCATGTGCTAAGGCCCTTAGCATATGAGTGCAGCAAGTAAACGGACAATGCACAGGAGAGATGTGGAACAAACAAAGCTTATATTTCCATCAAGATGGATACAATACAAAAGTAATGTCCAATGTGCCACCCTCTAGTAGTAGAGTCCTATCTAGATGGGAACTTGGATACATAAACAATAGTTATTCTCCTACCTTTGTGGCACTCCCAAAACACTTTGCTTGCATGCTACCTATAAGCTTGGGTGGGCCTTGTTGTCGTTCCCACAAACACACCTTCAACTTGACCTTGCCAGACAACCACAAGTAAGGTAGTGCTTGACCTAGATACTTGACCTCCTTGCTGCTCCAAACACATCCAATGATGAGGCACAAGATCCCCCTTTGATGCCTAGAAACCCTTATTGCACCTCCATACAATAGCTACAAACACGCTGGCACATGCCATCCGTACAATACCCGTCGAATTCTGGGATGCTAACATCACCTTCAACGTTGGAACTCCTGTGTAGATCTACTCCCTTTGTTCTTGAATGTCACGTGGTAGTCTCGTACCAGTTTTGTCCTCTAGGAGAGCTCTACCATGCCACGGTTTTTTTGTGTATGCTACCCACATGGCATCCTGTGTGTTGCCCATGTGGCACCGCCTTTTTAAGCATCTTCTTTGAATGTATGCTGCCCACATGACAGCCAATGTGCTATCCATGTGGGAGCCATCCTACCCTGGTCCACCTCCCTTACACTCTCCTCATATGAGGGCTTACAAATGGGGAGGTGCCCATCTTGATCCGCTCTAGTTTCTCTCATGCTATTCATGATGTACTCTTGCCTAAAGACTGCTCTTGGTTCTTTCTTCATACTAAATAGAAGTCTTTTTTGCTAGGAATAAAAAAAGATATCAACCTATGCAAACAAATGACCAATCAATATGCAATAATTTTGTGCCATATGTAATAGAAGAAGGATAAAGATCCTATGTGGATTGATTATTGCAACATCACCCTACAAGTCTAATCCCAAAGAATGGCTAAAAGGCATCTATCCATTCAAAGAAAACAATGTGATTATACATGCACCACCTCCAAGTAATTTGAGGATAGATAAGGACCATAATGGATGTGCATACATATAAAAAATGATTCAACATTAATAGTTATAGTAGACAATTATATTTCTAATCTTGAAAAAAACTAGAAAAGTTTGAAAAGCTGGAAAAATAGACCAAGCAAAATATAAGTATGTAAATGGTAGATAGAGGTGTCCAATAGATGTCAAATAAATTGCTTGTATTTTGTAGAGGGAATGAAATTAAAGCCTTTCTTACATGTGCAAATACAAACAATGTAATCATATAGTAGCATGTAAGAAAAAGACATGGGAATGAAGTGTAGAAAAGAGTACATATAGGACATTCACTAGATCATAAGACATTTCAAAGTATTTGGATGTACTGAATATGGACACATTAGTGACAATCAAAGAACATAGATATAAAATCTTGAAACTGCATAATGGTTACATATAGTGGGAAAAGTAAGGGGCACACATTGATCAAATGTATCATTGAGAGTGGAGACTCACAAAGAGACATAGCAGAAGATTGTCAAAAATGTAGAATATCTACAAGAGAGAAAAAACAACCACAAGATTTGCCCAATTGACAGTAAATTCTAAGTCAAATCTAGAATATGAAAAATGTGATGTATGACTCTCTCATGTCCTTGGCTACTTTGCATGAGGATTGACCTTGTAGCTTGAACTTTGTAGGGATGCCCATAGGCAATAAACATGTGCTTTAGGATTGCAATAAATCAGTGAAGGTCCAAGTTTGTAATACCCTCTACTTGCTCGCATTGCCTCTCTCCTTAGGACTCCATTCAGCATTGTTTATGGGGTTGCAGACAAGCAAAGGTTACCTCGAAATGGATCGCAAGACTTTTGCACTCCGTCCACTCTACAGTACCCAAGGCTTAGTGGCTTGGCTTTCTCTATCAATGAATCAAGTATTTCATGAGATGCATAACTCCTCTTAGTATTTTTTGTTTTGATCTCATTTAGTTGAGCCATGCTCTCTGGATTCTATTCCTCCCTCCTACAAACGTGCACATGCTTCAATGGACACATGTTGGGAGATCGTAGCAATCATTTTAGTTTGGTATATGTGGAGATCGAAGTGCACAAGTTCCCTCCACCCCTTTTACACACTGGCTAGTCTTTGGACATAAACTGTACACACTTTGATGGTCATTTGGTTATGCAAGGGTCTTCCAAGGTTGCCTCTTCTAAGAGGACTACTTTCCTCATAGAGTGGAGATGTTGTTTGAGGTTGTTAGAAATGATAGTGCAACAGAAACTAATCCTAGAAGGTCAATTATCTAGCCCGGGAACTCACACAATGGTGCAATATGGAATCCAAAACTTATTTCCTTATGTGTACTTAGCATATGAGTGCAGTAAGTAAACGGACAATGCACAGGAGAGATGTAGAACCAACAAAGCTTATATTTCCATCAAGATGGATACAATACAAAAGTAATGTCCAATGTGTCACCCTCTAGTAGTAGAGTCCTATCTAGATGTGAACCTGGACACATGAACAATAGTTATTCTTCTACCTTTGTGGCACACTTTGCTTGCATGCTACCTATAAGCTTAGGTGGGCCTTGTTGTCGTCCCCACAAACACACCTTCAACTTGACCTTGCCAGACAACCACAAGTAAGGTAGTGCTTGACCTAGATACTTGACCTCCTTGCTGCTCCAAACACATCCAATGATGAGGCACAAGATCCCCCTTTGATCTGTCTTCCTGCTCCTTGGTAGACATCCAAATGTGGACTCTCTTGAGCTTTTTCTATTGCACTTAGCTTGATGTTTTGCTACTCCAAGTCCTCCTAGATGAAGCCTCAAACCTTGTTGAGATGCTTCTCCACCCTGCTCTTCGAATGGATGAGTAATGAGACCTAAGGGCTCTCCTTTTATAGGCCCATAGGGCCCCTAAAATAACTAACCCAAACAAGCCGACCCAACAATCTATGGGGCCAATTTGTTGGTCTGTGGGCACAACCCCACATGTAGCCAATTGACTACCCTCCATGTCCCACATGGCCATGTGGTAGTCTACTAATGGCCCAGGCCCTTTACAGTCCCTAGTCGAGGTCTTCTCCAACTCCTTTCGAAGCCAGAATAGCCACCTTGCATACTGACGTGCCCTTGGACATTTCCCTGCCTAGAAACCCTTACTGCATCTCCATACAATAGCTACAAACACTCCGGCACATTCCATCCATACAATACCTGTTGAATTCTGGGATGCTGACATCGCCTTCAACGTTGGAACGCCTGTGTAGATGTACTCCCCTTGTTGCTAAATGTCACATGGTAATCCTGTACCAGCTTTGTCCTCCAGGAGAGCTCTACCATGCCACGGTTTTTTTTGTGTATGCTACTCACATGGCATCCTTTGTGTTGCCCATATGGCACCCCCTTTTTAAGCATCTTCTTTGAGTGTAAGCTGTTCACATGAAAGACAATGTGCTATCCATGTGGTAGCCCCATCCTACCCTAGTCCACCTCCACCACACTCTCCTCATATGAGGGCTTACAAATGGGGAGGTGCCCATCTTGATCCTCTCTAGCTTTTCTCATGCTATTCATGATGTACTCTTGCCTAAAGACTGCTCTTGGTCCTTTCTTCATACTTAATAGAAGTCTTTTTCGCTGGGAATAAAAAAAGATAACAACCTATGCAAACAAATGACCAATCAATATGCAATAATTTTGTGCCATATGTAATAGAAGAAGGATAAAGATCCTATGTGGATTGATTATTGCAACATCACCCTACAAGTCTAATCCCAAAGAATGGCTAAAGGCATCTATCCATTCAAAGAAAAGAATGTGATTATACATGCACCACCTCCAAGTAATTTGAGGATAGATAAGGACCATAATGGATCTGCATACATATAAAAAATGGTTCAACATTGATAGTAATAGTAGACAATTATATTTCTAATTTTGAAAAAAACTAAGAAAGTTTGAAAAGCTGGAAAAATAGACCAAGCAAAATATAAGTATGTAAATGGTAGATAGAGGTGTCCAATAGATGTCAAATAATTGTATTTTGTAGAGGGAATGAAATCAAAGCCTTTCTTACATGTGAAAATACAAACAATGTAATCATATAGTAACATTTAAGAAAAAGACATGGGAATGAAGTGCAAAAGTGCGTACATATAGGACATTCACTAGATCATAAGACATTTCAAAGTATTTGGATGTATTGAATATGGACACATTAGTGACAATCAAATAACATAGATTTAAAATCTTGAACATGCATAATGGTTACATGTAGTGGGAAAAGTAAGGGGCACACATTGATCAAATGTATCATTGAGAGTGGACACTCACAAAGACATAGCAGAAGATTGTCAAAAATCTAGAATATCTACAAGAGAAAAACAACCACAAGATCGGTATATGAGCAGAGGCAAACACATTGAAACAACAAATTCTATATTGATCACTAACATAATACCAATTGAAGAACTACACATTTTAAAGATGCATAAAAGACATTATAATTGCTAGCTACCATGGATGAGGAGATAGAATGGTTGCAAAAATATTTACACATGAATACAGAGAATATCATAAGTAATAGTAGCCCGAATGGCATAAAGCTAATTCTTTAAACTATTAGCAACCATTAATAAGAGGAAGGTGCATGTGGGTAAGGCATTCTTAAAATTGGAGTGAGACCTATATGAAGAATATATGCAACAACCAAAACGTTACATAGTTATTGAAATTTTAAAAAGTCATAGCTTATGCTTTTGTTGAGCAAATATATTATTAAGGATCACATTCCATATTGTTCATCGTGCTAAGAAAAATACATAACTTTGTGTTGATATCTTGTTATAATAATCTTCAACATTAAATAGCATCCATTTCTTCCCTAAAAATATTCCAAAGAGAGAATTTGTCTCTCCTACTGCATAATTTGACTCTTGTTTCTACTTTCCACTTTTGTAGATGTTACCAATGTTCAAAAGACCATATCAAAATTTTAAAGAAACTAATGTTCTCCATCACTTTCTCTCTAAACAATTATCTTTCAACTATGTATACATAATATTCTGATTACTTATTACACATTGCTTGCTTATCTTTACCTCACTTATGGCTTTTCCCATTGTATTTTCATACTCTTCGTCTGCAGCTACCATTTTTTCTTCAAACGTCTAGCTAAAAACCAATCAGAAAGATGTATATGTATTTAAATCACTTAAATAAGGGGGAAGCTGGTCAAAAATATGTTAGTTCTAAGAATACACAAGGGGGCAAACAAGAAAAACCCAAAACATCATTCATATAAAATGATACATGTTCAAATCCTTAGAATACTCAACGCAAGGTCAGATAATAGTATAAAATGCAAGATGAACATTTGTATTAGCTTAATTACACATATCACCCTCATTAACACACAGGAGAAAGAAACTAATGTTCCATCATTTGTAACATTGGTAACACGAAGAAGATTTCACTTACATGAATTTTAAAACCGTTATTGACCAACCTCTCTTGAAGAAGAGCATATGTTTTCGATCTTGTCTCCATATTGCACTTCAACAAGAGTAGAAGAAAGAACATACCATACAAGGCATGTATTGGTTTCAGTAAGTTTGGCAAGAAGATACTCCAATTTTAATATATGGTGCATCATCTGTTCCCATAAGTTTTGAAAAGGATTAGTTCAAGGCACTGGATAGAACACAAGATCCGTCTGAAAGGGAGTGATGTCCTCTGCATAGGGAAGGGAAAGGCCAAAAAGAGATTCTATTTATACCCGGTGGAAGGAAACAAATTGAGGGTTAAAATTTGTTGCTTTGAAAACTGTGTGCATATGTTAAATACACAATATTGAAGTTCATCTTCAAACCAAATCATGTTTACCTGTGTTGCATTATTGATTCAGAAAGACCAACTCTTTCCAATTTGCATGTGCCCGATTACAAGAAAAAAACTATCATTTTGTTAATCCTGCAACTCCATGTTGGTTGGTGATTTTTTGAGGTAGATGGATAGTGGCTTGAGAGGGGGTCAAAAATATGAGGAGTGATTGGAGGAAAGAAAGCAAAGGAGGTGGATAAAAGGAGACCAGGTAGCATAAAGGTAGGGCTCTCAATCATTAATGTAAAGGGGCCATGGAAATGAAAAGATTTGCATGAAAAAGAAAGGCTACTTGAAAAAGAGGATGGAGCTTTGCCATTTATAAAAGCAAGGAGCCACCGAGCCTATTTCTCATGGTCCTTGCTCGCCATCATGTGGGTGTCTGGTTTCAGAGTTCGTGAGATTTTTCCTCACCTCAGTTTGTAGCTAGGAGCTACTAATATCATTGTGGAGCTTTTGGGTCACTTTCAGTAGTCATCATTGGTGGAGATTGGTGCTCATTCTTGTTCGGGTGGAAGCTACCATAGTTTCAATAGTTCACAAGCTTGACTTGGTAGAATTGATAATTAGATAAGCGATACTAGGTATTCTATACTTATAAGATACTACATATATAGTACTATCTGTTGTTGGATTTCGTTGAGAGTGATGGTACATACTATGTACTTACTAAGCACATACTATTAACTTAGTACTAATATTACTCTAAACTAGTTAGAATTGGTAGAACTAATAGTTAGATACGCACATACAATGTATTCCATACTAATAGTACTCCAAACAATACTATATATATAGTACTATATCTTATTGGATTTCATTGAGAGTGATGGTACATTTTATGTGCATACTATGCAAACACTATGCCCAATACATACTATTTATTTAGTACTAATTTTACTCAAACAACACTATAAACATTGTTAGATTTGCTGGAAATAATAATTAAATAAATACATACTAAGTATGTAGTAATAGTCCTCTAGAGAGTACTATACATAGCTAAATTGGACAAGCCCATATTATACACAACACATACTATGTATTTGGTATTAATAGTACTGTATATAGTAATGTGTATACAATTAGATCGACTAAATAAGTACTATGCACAATACATATTGTGTATTCAGTACTAGTAATACTCTAAACAGTGCTAAATACATAGTTGGATTTGGTAGAATTGATAGTTAGATAAGTGCATAACTATATACTATGTACTAATAATATTGTTGGGATGTACTACATATACAGTGTTGTATTTTGTTGAGAGTGATGGTACATACTATGTACATATTATGCATAGTACATACTATTTAGTTTTAGTACTAATATTACTAGAAAAGGCACCATATACATAGAATTGGTAGAACTAATAGTTAGATACATACATACTATGTATTTGTACTAATAGTACTCCAAATAGTACTATATCTTGTGAATTTTATTGAGAATGATAGTACATTTTATGTGCATATTATGCACATCATATACTATTTTTTTAGTACTAGTATTACTCTAAACAGTTGCTTCTACTTAGTTATATTTGTTAGCATTAATAGTTAAATAAGTACATACTTTGTATTTAGTACTAATAGTGTTCTAAATAGTATAGATTGGACAAATAAATATTGTCCAGAGCACATACTATATCTGGTATCAATAGTACTCTCTACAGTAGTATATATTATACAATTAGACTTGCTAAGCACATAGTATGCACATAATATATTGGGTATTCAGTACTAGTAATACTATGAACACAGTACCCTCTCTCTATCTATTGGGTCTCTTTAAAGCGACGGCTCACCATGCAAAAAGAGATAACAGTTTGCTTTAAAAAAAACCTATGGGCATAGGCAATATGGACTGGCAATGTAGTTGGATCAACTTGGCTACAAGGAATTGTGAAAAATTATCACATCTTTTTGCTTTTGTGCATATGAGTTGTCACTCCTTAGTAGTAGGCTTTGAGTAGGAGATAGGGAGAGGAAGAAGAGAATTGCAACTCTAAACAATACTATATATGAAGATAGACTTGACAAGTACATAGTATGCATGTTACATACTATGTGTATATGTGTATTGCTATGAAGAATATATAGTTATTTGGTAGATTCAAAGAGGAGCATGTAGATTGTCACATAGAGGTTCAAATATTTATGCAGATGGAGTTCTTTGGTAGATTCAAAGAGGAGCACCCAGATTATGACATGGAGATTCAGACATTTCAAAAGTTGAGGCCATGTATGTTAGGAAGGTACATGAGAGGAATACCTATTGTTGTTTATATCATGTTTGCAAAAAATTATTGATGCTGGGAGTTAACTAGATGAGGTCTTCACTACATAGTATGGCTTATGATTGCCTTTGTGTTGTCCGCCGTCCACATGGTTCAACAAGCTATCAAGCAATGAAGATGACTTATAATTCTATTAAAGATCTACAGACATCTGTGGTATGTCGAAAAGGTGATGGATGCCAATGGCATAAAAAAACATGCCTATTGGGTAAATGCAGTGATTGTGGGGTATCCAAGGTTCCCTTTTGTCCACATGAGTTGAACAACATTGATGGAGTTATAGTTAAAATATGTCACAAGGGAGAAATACAAGAAGTAGGTAACGAGAAGAGAATTGATATGCTATATAAAGAAATAGCTTCATCAATGTTGATTGGGAACTTCAAACTTCACCTTAACTTTTTCGTTGCATGCAATTTTAGGGCATAGTGGCAGCATTCCCAATACAAAGAATGTCTTGCAAACTTTTCGATGATGTGGTGATCTCTGTGATGATTTTGTAGGAAACTAATCTTTTTGTGGCAATGCATCTATGAGAGAACCGCAAGATTGTGATGGGCCCTCTTGTTTTGGTTCCTTTCAAAATCCACCCAATCTACCTTCTCATCGTGCTTGAATGTAGCAAAGGTACAAGCTAGATTTGTCCCCACTTCATTTTTTATGATGGTATCAAACTTGTAGATGTCCCTGTATACTTCTTTCAGCTCTTCTTTCCATTTTTCTTTCACTGACAAAAACAGATACCCTCTTCTATTTGCTCTTTCTTTCGATCGCCAATTGTCAATTAAGCATCTCCATATCTCAGGAGCTACCTCAAGCTTTAGCTTGAAATAATACATGAATTTCTTCTGGCCTTGTACCTCTTCTGACATGGAGGTTTTGTATTGTTTAGGAGCCATCTACTAGCATCCACAGAACATAATAAAAGGATTAGTAAAGAGGTAGAGAAGGAAGATGTATGTTGAAAAACTTTTAAGGTGGTTGTTGAGCTTGAACAATTTTTTAATCAATTCTTGAATCCTGGTGTAGTAAGAGAGGCCCCAAATATGAGAGGGAGAGAACGACAAAGTTGCGAGAGAGAGGAGGCAAAACTGAGAGAGAGAGAGAGAGAGAGAGAGAGCGTAGTGATTGCATCGTACACTTAATGCATGTACTCCTAGGTAGAACCGGGCTCAATGAGATGCATGCAAATTTCAAAATGTTCTCTACTTCCTCAAAGATTTTGCACGTGCTCTCTGATGATCGGCATGAGAATCTACTTATTGCCTTCTCTTTCCTAAATAAAGCAAGAGACACATTATATTTATGAGGCTTACATTACACATGAAAATGCTTGTACCAATAGTATACCTCTTGGCCAATAATATGTACAGCCTACCATGCTTAGACCCATTTGTTTTAAGATGGAATGAAAATATGCTCTCATTTGTCGATTTCTTTTATATGCTCTCATATGTAGACTTGTTTGAAGATGGAATGGAAATTTTTGAATACTTTGAATCAATTATTAGTAATGTAATCAACAAGGTGACTCATTTCTAGGTAGTTCACTTGGGGGTTGATGGGATGTCTATCCATCATCATGAGGATGGGATTCATCATGCTATCATGGGTAGCAGTGTGATAAGTAGGATGATTAGATCTCCCATATAAGGACGAGATTTCTCAAGTAAGGAATTGATGTTGTGGAAGGAGAGGTCTACTCATGTAAGTACTTCTATATTTAGATCTTTGTGGAAGGAGAGGTCTACTCATGTAAGTACTTCTATATTTAGATCTTTGTTTGTTGCACTAGACTCAAAAGTGGTTACAAGCCTTTCCCCTGCTAGAATTGCTAACAAGTTGCTTTGCTTTACTAGTTAAGGAGGGAGACACAATGCCAATAAGATTTTCAAAACAAGCTGGCTATTGTTATTGACATTGGAGTTTTGTGTTGGTTGTAGCTATGAGAGTTTTGGTTGATAATGACCAAGCTTTTATTAGCACAAACAATAAGTGAAAGAATAGGAAAAGGCATCCAATGTTGGCAATGGAAGAGGATTGGCCAACATCTCTAGAGGCCAAATATTTTTGTAGGGAGATTTTAGGAGGCTCTAAAAGGAACAAGAGAAGCACCATGTTAATCTTGTTGTAGAAGATGAAGCAAAGGAAGTTACTAAAACTTATATTTGTTGCAAATTTTCAATAAAAACCTTTAAAGATTTTAATTAAAACTTTAAAAATTTTCAACTCGAAGTCTTTTCTGTAAACAGTGACGAGTACTACGAGTACTCTATCTCAGCAGCAACATATATGTGCAACGATTTACAATCCGATGCCTTCCAGCTGATTGTAACTGTACCACTCAACGCCTCTAATTATTCCTTTTTGATGTAAAATCGTTCCACTTTCAAGTTTGATGGGATATTTGCCGTGTTGTGACGCGATCGTCTTGTCATGCCTTCAAAATTCACTAGCTGCAGGACTGCCTCTAGTGCGGAGTCACTATCTGTCGTAAATCGGTACACTTTGGAGCTGTAATCCGTACAGTGTGCATCTCCTACAATCGCTCAGCTGTCAAATTTCAAACTGAAAGCCTGCTACTCAGTGAATTTCGACCCACCGCAAATTTCCCATTTTTATGAGGTACTTCAAAGTTCGCAGTGCACACTACCTTTCTAGCTTTTGCGCAGAATCGTCTCCGTGCCACAGCCCATTACAAGTCTACAAACTTACAGGTTACAACAGACAGCCTGATGTGAACTGATTGCTTGCTTGTGATGTGACCAGAGTCTTCACCATTAACGTTCTTTATATTCTGCAGCATCTAATCATTCAGACCAGCAACCAAGCCCACAAGCTTCACGTAAAGCTTTTTCGAAAAGATCGTAGCTTCGTGACCGATTCGCTCTTTTGTAGCGTCACCTTGGGAGATCATAGTTGGATCCACAAGAAGAACGTTCGAAACAATTTGCTAATGCATTTGCCATTATCCAACCACACTGCACGCTGTTTACAGTGTTTGCAAATGCTCGCCCTTCTGTCAGTTGTACGCAGATTTCCAGTCATGTAAATTATGACATGGTACGTAGCCAATTATATACCTGCCGCTCTACAAAAGAAACCGTGGGGAACGACAATGGGATAAATTATACGATCTATGCTGATAGTGGAAGCTTGGCACGTCAACAATGAATGGCATAACGAAGTAGAACTTCGTGAGAGGTCTATAACGCCAAAAGAATGGAAAAGATCTTTTTGGGACCATCTCCTTGTGCCAAATTGCCAATTTCTATCCTCTTGCTCAAGGAAAAACTTGCAGACAAAATGCTTCAAATCCTTTTAAGAGCTTATACAAAGCAACTCAAAAATTTAGAGTGGAGTAAGTCCTTCAATCGACGCACATAATTAAAGGGCCTCAGAAGCCACTCACCAAAAGAGTATATGGGGGATAGACTTCAAAATCCACAAAAATAGCACAAGACTTCCCATTGATTAGAGGGTCAACCTTAGCTTGGGTGTAGCCAATCACGGAACTATTTTCAGGGCCATTTTGGAGCTACGACGCGATACACTTCTAGGTGAATATTTAAATTTTGTGCGAACCCGTGCTCTTGCTGAAAATTTTTTCGACGTCATGAAGATGCACTTGCATAATAATGAGACACAATCAGTTGTTCAGAACACCGCATAGCTTAACACATGGCATCTCTGCCCTGCTTCGCACAGCACAATCTCTAGCCTATGCTGCCTGATCACTTATTATCATGCAGCCTTTTGCTGTAGCTTTGCCACCTGTCACTGGGCACGCATCCATGCAGATCATTAAAATTGAAGGTTAGCTTGGAGAAACCATCGCGTTGGTGCTTGCCGTAATAATTAGACGCAATCTATCATTTTGAACACCGCCGCAATGCCACCTGTCATCATGCAGCCTTTTGTCGCTTCTTTGTCCGCAGCCCACATGCAAATCATAGGTTGGCTTAGAGAGACCACCGTGCTAATTTTTGGCATAATAATGAGACACAATCTATCATTCTGAGCATCGCCTCAATGCAATCTCTGGCGTGACCACATGTCATCGCCCAAAATTCAAGGTTGTCTTGGAGAGACCACCGCGCTGGTTCTTGGAGATATAGCTCTATTACCTATTTTACGTATTACAGAAGGAGATCTATGAAAGCCACCGTGCTGGTTCTTGGAGTTATATATTTTTGTACGAAGGAAAATGTATTCCGTTGTGCAACCAAGCAAAATGCAATTGACGATATGGCCCTTGAGGGGTCCCCTTTAGGGGCAAGGGCCATATTGACTTGCCATTTTTGTCCAGTGGCATCTTGGATATTGTATAATGTACGTAGATATGGCCCTTGCCCCTAAAGGGGACCCCTCAAGGACCATATCGTCAATTGCATTTTCTGAAAGTTTAATTATATTTTTCTAGATGTATCTCCATGCAACCACAATGGTGGGGTCGTTGGAGTTATTTAGCACTATTTTGGTCATAAACCAAGGAAATTGTAGTCCTTCTTTCTTAGTATTTTAGTTAAAAACTCGACAATTACTGAGAGCCTTAAACAAAAGATTACAGGTAGCGACCATAACCATTCAAATATAAATATAAAAATTTAACAATAGTACATACTGAGAGCCTCAAATTGAACAAAAAGAGATTACATAAATGCCTTAGTCTCTTAGAGACCAAAACATTATATCCAGTGAGCCAAAAGATTGTTGAACTCGCTTAAAAGATTACATCCAGCCATTGTTGAGAGCCTCGTTTGAGTAAGAGGGAATTTGTGCAACTCAGTTTTCAGCCAGTCTAGCTTATTGCATTAAAAAATTTTAAGGAGCCAAAGGAGGATACGATGGAGATGTCAAAGACCATGCACATTGCCAGGACTCAGTTAATCACCCCCTCAACAAGTCGAATCATGAGGAAGACGCCACATGGGGCCACTTCGGTGGCTAGTAATTAACTTAGCCACAATAGACATGGCTGATGAGAGCCACCACAATCGGGTAGTAATTCTCATTACCATGTCTAATCACTCATTACCATGCAGTCTAGTTCTCTACTAAGCATGTGATCCTGGTGACTGGTAATTTTTAATACACTCATAGTGATTATGCATGCTAAAGCGCGGTGGTGGGTGACCGGTGGCACGGTGGAATCATAGCCACGACAGATGTGGCTGATGACAGCCACCACCATCGGGCAGTAATTCCCACAAAAGTAAATCATATAAGCCTAATCACCTCTAATCCCTCATTACCATAATTTACTGCACTCATAGTAATCATGCATGTAAGCCCAGTGGTGGTAACTGGAAGCTAAGTAATTGCGGGCCACTACAGTGACTGGTAATTAGCTGACAGCCCGGTGGATCTTAGCCCCACCACCACAAACATGGCTCGGAATCTTAGATGCCACCACCTCTAATCATTCATTACCATGCAAGTCAATGCTGCCACCTTGAATCATTCAACATTTGGGCCAACCACCATGGTGGCTCTCACCTTGATAGTAGTCGGGCTACAACCACTGCAGTGGCTCTCACCTTGATAGTGTAGTCGGCTATTCCATTCCCTTAACTTTTTCCTCTTATATCCCTCTTGAACATTTCGTTCTCCCTTGCAACCTCAAGCCTCCACAATTCCATTTCCTTCACTGCTTCATCTTCTATCCCTCTTGACCATTTCTTTCTTCCTTGCACTCTTCCCGCAACTTCTATCCCCTCTCGTAATGGACCCTGCATAGTCTGAGAGCTACTCATACAATTTTTCCTCCCCCTCTATAGCACAGTGCCAGCCCCTCCTCCCGTCATCTTGAAATCGTGACGTATGGGAGCTCCTCTCTCGCTATTCAAAAGCCCAATTTGGATGCTCTCCAAAACTTCACCAGGATGGTGCAGGAGGTGAACGTGAAGGAGGGGCAACTAGTCTATCAAGGTCATAAGATTGCCATCAATGAAAGCGTGATTGAAAAGGCTTTAGGAATTTCTGGAGGCAGTATGCAAGCACACTTTTTCGAGAAGCAGTGGAAGAGACAGGATATTCTAGATGTATACCCCAATGCTCAGATTAGTAAAGATGGTGGAGTCAAGATTTCAAGCTTGCCAGTAGACCTCCAAGATGTATTGAAGAAGACAATTCACTTCTTTCCTGATACGAGAGGAACCTGCAAGTTCTGGCATGTTCAAGCAGTAGTAGAGCAAGTAAAAGGACGTGATGTATCTTTCTCAAGGGCGATCTCCAAGAGCGTGTTAACCAACCTAAAGAATTGCAAGGATGGCGAATCCCAATTGTCATCTTAGTCTGCTAGAGTTGCAATGCACCTGATGGCATCGACCCTCAATGGGATTTTTGAGCAATACGAGAAGCAGATGTCTCAGAAGGTGAATTTTTTACAAGAGAAAGCCACCGATGCAGCAAATGTAGCGCAACTTGAGAAAAGTCTCAGGGAAGGTGTAAAAGCCATGGTAGAGGAGGCACAAGCGAGGGCCTTACAAGCACAAGAGCAAGTTGAGGTCGCCACAGAATTGGTTGACATGGAAAGGCATAGAAGAGAAGAAGCAGAGAAGCGCATGAAGGAGCTCCGAGATAGGCTCGAAGAAGTAAGAAATGATGGGGACATGGCAGACAAGGAGCTAGAAGAGATGCAAAAGGACCTTGAAGATCAAAGAGCTGAAAAGGAGGGTCTTTACAAATGGCTCTGCAACATGCAGAACTCATTGAACATTGAAAAAGACTAGATGATGGAGGGGCTGAAAAGGGAGAATGCAAAAACCAGAAAGGTGATGCAAGAACTGCGAGAGAGCTTCAAGGCCAGGAAGGATGGCACAGAGAGCAGCTGGGGTGGAGAAGACAACAACGTAGCTCCCCAAGCTAGGAAGGATGCAGAGAGCAGCCACCATGGTGGAGCAAGTTCCAGCCACTGCGGTGGAGAAATTTGCAGTAGCCACGGTGAGGGTTGTTTTTATGAAACATTGTTGGAAGTCCAAAGAGCAACCTACAATACCATGTAAGAAGATCACGATAAATGTTTGCATAAGCTTGCCATGGCTTTCGATAGTTATGAAAAGCAGTCCGTCACCCTACGAGATTTCCAAACTAGAGTGGAAGTCTTAGAAACCGCCCATGAAGAAGTTTATCAAGAACTTACAAAAGTTTAACAGATGCTGAGGGATTCTGATGCAGCTATTGCACAAAGTGAGAAAAAAGTGGAGGAGATGAAGGAGAACATCCGCAGCCATAGGATGAGGGAGGAAGGAATCAAGAAGCAACTTCGTCATATACAGAGCAAGACTGTGGTGTTGATGGCTGCAATAGTTAAATTGGATGCCTATCCTGCTATGTAGCAAGGTCCGAAATGCATGGTTTGCCATACCCCCATCATAGATGATTGATGTATCCCCAATGGCCTACATGCTACCACCTTGTGCATGTTTTTTGCTTTGGAGTCTGGGTGCGTACAAAATCGCTATGTAGAGAATGCCATTTGCCATTGCCCAGGTCATGGATAGATCAAATGTGCCTACCTGCTACAGCTATCTACGATGAGAAAGTAGATGCTGCAGCTCAATTTGCCATTCAGGCAAAAGATCTTAAAGACAAGGAGCTCAAATTGAAGAAGGCCAAGACCAAAACTGACTGTGAGGAAAAGAAGCCTCAAGGGAGGAACCAACCCCTTCCGAAAAGTAGTAAAAAGGGCCAAGCCTACAACCAAGAAGCTCAAATCAAGGAAAGAGGAAGCGGCATGAAGGGAAGGAATCTTTGAGATTGTAATCTATGTAATCTGTGTGTAATCTATTGAATTGTTAATCTTCTCCAGAGTTTAGTTGGGCAATGTTTTCTCAACTAAGTGATTAGATAGTGTCCTTTGATCCACGCCAGCGCGGTGATAATAATGAGATGAAAGATTTTGATTTGACACATAATATGAGATGAAAGATTTTGATTAGATCACTAACATGAGACTAAAAGATTTCAATTAGTGAACTATTGTATCACGAAAGATTTCAATTAGACAAGTAATGTAAGACAAAAGATTTAGATTACACAACTAACATGAGACTGAAGAATGAGAAGGTCAGGCTCAATGAACTCTCTCCCTATTTAAGTGCAATGCAAACACAATTAAGAGCCCATTACGAAATCCAGCCCCAAAACTTTGTACATCGATCCACCTACTACAAATCTATGGCATACCCAAAAGACTTTGGAATGTTTTGTTCTATCTGAAAACAATGTTGGATGGCATCCTCACAGAAACAGACTCGGAGAAGAAGGAGGAAAATAGCTACAAGGAGGATATGCTTCGGTGGTGGGCGTATTACTTGGATTCGACACAAATCGTGATTATTAATTTCCCTGGCTATTGTTTTTTCTGCTCCTTCAAGGTACTTGTCAAGCTGATGATGTAGGTTTCTTTTGGCAGGACATGAAAGAGGCTCGAAGATGTATAGAGCGCAAAGAGCAGGATGAAGAGGAACCCCAGTGAAAGGAGGAGTTACTATGCGCATATAAGTCAGTAGAGTCAAGTAAGTAGTGTGTGATCCGAGTGTGTGAAGAGGTCTGCCATAGTGCAGTAGACTCGCCTCCAGAGCTGGGAGATGCTTGCTATAGAGAGGTTGATAAGATAGTTGGGAGTCTAGACTTTCCTTGAAATAATAAAAATCTTGCATACATTTCTTGAACTTGTGGATATTCTCATGGTGCTCGTAATACCTGATTTTGTATCGACCTGCTTCCATGTTAGTACTTAAATGTTGTAAGTAGCCTAGTGGTTGAAATCTAATGGTTAATCACCGATAACCAGTCTAAAGGCCTCTAGCACCGTGCAACAAATTTTAGGATAGCACATCAGTAGTGTAGGGATAGCACGGTAGTAGTGTAGGATAAGTTATCACCATCGCAATGGTTGGTTGTGCTAGAATATGAACAGCCACCAGCATGGTGGTTTGCTTCTATTATTACAAGATGAATGGATTTGTTATGGAAAACCAGCACGGTGGTGGTTGGGATATACTAAAAGCAAGCATGGTATGAAATCTGACGGTTAACAAAACGATAAACATTCTTAAGGGCACTATTTTAGTATAGCATTGTGCAATAAATTTTAGGATAGCATAGCAATAGTGTAGGGATAGCACGATAGTAATGCAAGATAAGTTATCACCAATGCAGTGGTTGGTTTGCACTAGGATATGAATGGCTCACCAGTGCGGTGGTTTGCTTCTATTATTACAAGATGAATGGATTTGAAGGATGTGTGGATTCATTATGGGAAACCAGCATGGTGGTTGTTGGGATATACTTAAAACAAGCATGGGCTTTACCATTTGGGATTTACAAAAACAATTTAATAAAACTAGCACGATGGTTGTTTGGGATATAAGAAGCAGTCTCAATACAAATTCCATTTTGTAGGACAAGTGGACATATTGTTTCCCTGCAATGAGACAACATACATTTTCTTAGTACTATCTCAATCATCCTCGTCCACCACTCCAAGACACCCCAAGATATGCTCATGCATGTCTAAATCCAATTTGAAGACACTCTTGCCCTTCTTTCGTTGTGGAACAGGTTGCATCTAGAACTTAATAGCTCTTACTAGATGAGAGTACACACATGTTTGTGGACTCTTATGTAGCAGTTCGTAATTGCGGCCTGTCTTGGATGTTTTTTTGTACCAAAAAGCTCTGACTACTACATCCCACTTCTCATAGCTTGTTCCCCAATTATCCTTAAATCTTTCCTCAACCTTGTACTTAGGTTTTGTGCACTGCAATAGAAAGTATGGGTCATCTTCCTCGTTCTCCCCAGAATCTGTGACAACTGCAAAGTTCTTCTAGACAGTCAATGAGATCTGAAACTCTCCCCAAACTATGGCGAGTCCTTTGTCTCTCCATTGTTTGTGACTCCATATGAACGTAGAGGAAAATCTTGAACTCTATCCCATGTCTTCGCAGTTGCAATGTTCTCACAATCGTCATGATCCCCTATGATGCACGCACTACAGAAATAAGAAAGTTTTCTTGTTTTAATCAGTTGGTTGATTAAAAAGCCCCATATGCTGTGCAAATCATGAACTCCTTTAATTTTCTCGCAATCGTGCCAACTTCTCCTTTGCACTTCATCCACTTTCACTTCATGGAACACTTTGCGTACTATAGTATTCTTAAGGCTTTGTTTACTATATGTTGAATGCGCTCCTATGGAGAGATTGGCTATAAGCCATGTTACAGCATCATGGGCATATTGAGTTTTTCTTGAGGGCATGCTAATTGGTGTTTAAACATAGCTTGCTTAATAACAGCATCGCATCCATCATGTTCACCCTTGCCATGGCTAGACCCAAAGAAATTCCACATCATGTCTAGACCGCGGTCAGGGACCGCGGTCAGGGATTAGAACCTTGAGATGAGGTAGAATCCACGTGCTGATTTAAATTGAGAGGCAGCACCATTTGACCACACCCAATGTTGATTTATATTTTCTACATGGGGATTTTCCTTTTTCAACCATTCCCAATGCAGTAAAAAAACATGCTTCACAAATAGGGTGTCATGTTCCTCCTCATCTGAAATGTAGAAATGGTAAGTGCGTTGCACTGACCTGGACTCCTGTGAGTCATCAAGCAAGTTAGCATCAGGCGTGGAAGAATCAAGCAAATGATTATACATGATATGCACAATAATTATTATCTACTGGTTGTACCAATGAACACCTTGTATCTCATCTTGTTCTTGAAAAGAATAATTTTTTGTAAAATCTATGATAGATACAATAGTGTCATGGGAAAAATTGGCAGGTAAGTGCATTGCACTAACCTGAACTCCTATGAGTCATCAAGCAGATTGGCATCAGGTGTGGAAGAATCAAGCAAATGACTATATGTGATATGCACAAGAATTATTATCTGCTTGTTGTACGAATGAGCACTTTATATCTCATCTTGTTCTTGAAAAGAATAATTTTTTGCAAAATCTATGATAGATACAATAGTGTCACAGGGAAAATTGGCAAGGCACGTCTTGAACTGCTTATCCTACTAGCTAGCTGTGAAATTGAGAAGCACATATTTTGGGATGGATTGAACCACGTGACCTTCAAGCTCTCTTGGCTGGGTGCTCTTATATGATAGTAGCCATCTCTTTTTAGTAGATCCTTCAACATTGACATTTTCAAATCTCCTCCATTTTAGAGCAACGTGGTTGTCTTCCCTCATTTCATTTGGACAGACATTGAATGTGTTCTTCTTTAGCTTCAAACTGCAATGCTTGCATGTGCCATGAATGCATTCAATCATGTGCCACTCATGGTCTCCCTTTGGACAAACCACTGGCTCCCATAGAGACCTCAGGCTACAAAACCTTCCCTCACTTGCAACACATGATGAGGGTCCAGGTGGCCTACAGACTGCACATTCATTGGGGAGGCATGGGCATTGATCCCCATGGAGCAATGCTCCAACACACAACCAGATCTCAAGTCATTCATAGCTTGCCGGGGGCCAAGTCAAAGTCTATGTGTGTTTTGCAACAACAAACATTCTTGTCTTTGAGTTTCCTGACGTACCAAGGCTTACAATGCTTAAAGCTCCTCTACCCAATTGAAATGTCTGGATTCTAATCCACAAACTTGAGATATAACTCTGTCTGCTGACCCAACATGTGGGAACAAGAGGACAATGAGCCCCCTTTTTGCTACTACTAAAAGAATACAAAACACAGTCTAATTAAAGTATATAATGAAGCAAAACAATTTTCAACCACCGTGTTGGTTTAGGATAGTCACAATTTCAATCACTAGGCTGGTTTAGGACACGTTTAGGACAATCACAATTTCAACCACCAGGATGTTTAAGGACACTGTCATAGCTTCAACCACCGGGATGGTTTAGCCTGACGGTCTCAACTTCACATATTAGACAATAACGAGTGTATTTCTTTTCATTTATGAATTTCACCATTAGATAATAACAATATATTGCTTTTCATTTCTGAATTCCACAATTTCATAGTGGTATATGACCCAAATAGTAGGAAATTTAACAAATTTAAGTACTAAGAAACACAATAATTTCAACCACCAGGCTGGTCAATAGCTAATGTTTAACCCAACATGCGGGAACAACAGAACAATGAAACCCCTTTTTGCTACTACTAAAACAATACAAAACATAGTCTAATTAAAGAATATAATGAAGCAAAACAATTTTCAAGCACTGCGCTGGTTTAGGACAGTCACAATTTCAATCATCAGGATAGTTTAAGGCACGTTTAGGACAGTCATAATTTCAACCACCGAAATGGTTTAGGACACTGTCACAATTTCAACCACTGGGATGGTTTAGCCTGACGGTCTCAACTTCACATATTAGACAATAGCAAGTTTCATTTCTAAATTTCACCATTAGAAAATAACAATATATTGCTTTTCATTTCTGAATTCCGCAATTTAGCAGTGGTATATGGCCCGAATAGTAGGAAGTTAAATTTAACGAATTTAAGTACTAAGAAACACAATAATTTCAACCACCGGGCTAGTCAATAACTAATGTTTATACAACCACATTAGTTCAAGACAATCACATAACTTGTGATTGAGCTGAAGCATGCATGATGTTCCAACCACTGGGTTGGCCCTAGTAAAATAACAATATATTGCAAAATATATTGTTGTTAATTTCTGGTCAACCATGCCACCAGGCTGGACAACAACTAATGTATGTTCAACCACGCTGGTTCAAGAATCACATCCCTAGCGATTGAGCTGAACCAATCTATGGTTGCATGATGTTCGAACCACTCGGCTGGTTTAGGACAATCATATTTAGTCCAAGCCTAGTTTAAGAAAAGAAACAAGTAAACTATCCAAAGCTCAATCACAAACAACCACTGGGTTGGTTTAGGCACCATTGACCTGTGTTGTATCTAGCATGTGTATGATGTGCTTCTCAAACACCTTTCATCCTGCCCCCTTCTTACAGATTTCCTTTTTATTTGGAGAAACTCTCGTATTTTCATGCCAAAACGCCGTCACTATAGCAATGACTTTTGCACTCAGGATGTCTCTCCTTTTCTTACGCCCATAGACTTCTCGGATCGGGATGATCATGCACACGTTGGTCCTTCTCATTGACAACATCTTTGACATTGTGTACCCAAGCCATTTCTCCTTTGTTTCAAGGGAGACCAACATAGCTATTGTCGGCCTCTTTGCAGCTAGTTGATCTAAGTTGTGCAGCCCTTTCACTTTCTGTAGGCCATTTCTCAGGTTAGAGAGCATCACCTCTTGGGCATGCATCTTCGGAGGTGTTGGTAGGGTTGTTACTCTATGAACTTTAGGGTGCAAGCTAAAGCTTGTAAAGACTCGATACTGGCAATCACTTGAATGGCCTGATGTTGCTGCCTCGAATGCTCCCACCAATCGTGACACCACAACTCATGTTCTTCGCTCTGATGGCAATGATTGAATGCGTGCATCTGCAATCGCTTCTTGCTACTGCTCTGCAAGGAGTCTTCTTTGTTCTCATTGTTTCTCCCTTTGAGGATGTTGTAAAAGTGTCTTCCGTTTGTCGATTCAATGCTGTGCCGGAGCTTTCCTCGACCCGCACTCTGTTCCTTGTGCCTTGACCTGGCTTTTTGGCTTTCCTATCTCACAGCCTCTGTATGCTTCTCTTGCAAGCCATGGTGAGCTACATGTTGCCATTGATGCCACAGCCACAATCAAGTTAGAATACACCCAGAGAAGCTAGCTGGTGAGGCAAGCAAAGAATAGAAGACAACTTACCCGAAAGAAGACAATGGCAAACCAAAGTCTGTGCAAGGTCACGTCGAGGTGCGTGCAAATTGCAGGGCAGGGACAGGTTGTGGGTACTTAAATCTTCCAAGATTTGATGGGCAGGAGGTGTGAAAATTCAAAATTCATGGGAATAGCAAAATTTCAGCCACTGATTTTTCCCCCTCCGATGATACACATCATCAGAATTGGATATCCCAAACAAGTGCAATGTGGCCTAAAATGCTTCAAACACAAATAGGCCAAAGGGCATGCTATTGGGTTTGATGCTATGTATTATTAAATGCAATGACCTTTGGCATGCTTATGAGCCATATAGCAAGCAAGTGCATGGAAAAAGAAACAATTCAAAATTGTAAATAGTGTTGGATTTATTAAATTATCTTTGCACATGCACAAATTGGACTTTTTCAACTTCTTTCATTTTAGGGTGAATCTAGATACCAATATCAATAACTATCCATGTTTTAAGACCACCATCCAGCACTAGTCCCAATAGTTTGAATTCCAAATTTTCAATCCGTTTTGGTTTTTAACAAATCAAAAGAAAGTTATGGAGCGTGCCCTCAAATGGGTATGCATCACTTTAGCACAACATTGGAGGCCCATTAACCCATGCATAATGATCTCATTTAGGTGTGTCCTTGGGTTGAGGAGAAGCTCACGTAGTGTACTTTAGAATGATTACTTGGTTGCATGTATGTATAGAATAAAATTTTAATGTTTTTGAATAAATTGCTATATCCTATAGTCTTTAGGATGCATGCTTCACATGCAACATAGCACTTATAATGCTTTAATGGTCTCATTCTAAATCCTAATTCCATAATTTTTTACTCTCACGTTCAAGTTTTAAATGTGTACTACAACTTGAAGACAAAGTTTGCCGAATTCCATTGAGCAATGCATAAGTTATGGGTCATGCAAGATACCCATATACAGAAAAGTCCCCAAACCTCACCAAAAATGGCTACACCCAAGCAAACAATGATCCTAGAGGTGATTTTGAATGATTGCAGTCCTTAAGGTTCCACTTAACATAAAGGTGTGATTTTACTTCCTACAAAACCATGATTTCTATGTTTCTTGGAAAAAGAAGCCCAATGAATGTTTACCAGCTCGATTGAATGCAATAGGTAGCTTTTCCATTTCAAAAGGATTAATAACTTGAACTAATGATAAAGTCAATGAGAACCACATCATGTATATATGTATGAGTGTATGTATGCATGTATATGTAATTGGCAAAGAAAAGAATAATATGAGAAGCATTGATTATATATCAAGTCTATACTTTGTGTTTTATGTATATTGTTTGTACTTAGAAACAATGCCGTCAAGGTTTAGAATCCCACCTCATTTTGATGCAAGTTGAAACCATGGCAGCTAAATGTAAATACAAATATGCCATTTTCATTAGAAAAACTAGTTCACATAAGGTTTATGCATGGTACTTAAAGTAACAAAAAAAATGCAAGTCCTTATGCATGCATTCTCTCTCTCTCTCTCTCTCTCTCTCTCTCTCTCTCTCTCGGGGTGAATTTTGGATGCTTTATATTACACAAAAGGTTCCCCTAAATGGGGAGCTCAACATTAAATTCACAAAAGATCTTAGTATATGAAAGTATACATTGTGGTCTATGTAATGATTTTGCAAACAATCAAAGAAGAAATGTTGCATAGAGTGGCAAAAAAATAAGAAAGTGGAAAAAGTAGGATCACCAAAGACTATGATTTCGATCCTTCCATAGAGTCCAAAGTGCCCAGTAATGAACCCACATGAAGAACAAATCAAAACTTTATCTGCATGGGTGAATTCCAAAAAGCCAAAAATGCTTCCCAAAGGTAGGAAATCTAGATCTCAAAAGATGTCGAAGGAGATCCAAGAAATCACGAGTGTGTGGACATAGATTTCCTTAGAGCCAAACATCTATCACAAATAGCTGGAGCAATTTGCCTTCATGCCAAGAGCTACCCAAACAGAAGAACCCTCACAAAAAACCTACTATCAAATAGGAACTTTGGAACTCTAAAGCTACCACAATCTCTTTCGCCACCACTTTGCCAAGCGATTCATATGCAGAGTTGATTTGCCTCATCTAAAACCCAAGGTGGAGGCATCAAAACTTTATACAAGGTAGGTACAATAATGTGGGACAACCTCAAGGATGGGCTGATGAACCTGCGGAATAAAGAGTCCAATCTTCAAGACTATCCTTAAGCTCAAGTGGTGGCATCGGTAGAAAAGGTTGAAGCATTCGAGTAATATTTTGCCATAGAGGGCGATAATGCAGCCGTAAACCATATCGTCTGGCAGCCAAAGGAAAAGATATCATGGTGCCACTTCACAAATCACATCAGCCCACAGAGCAGATACTTTTAAAACTAATAAAGGAAGGACATTTGGGTTCCTACAAAGCCAACGGGGGTTGAAAGACCTTTGACATTGTATGCTTTTAGCTCTTAAGAAATAGCCCTATAAAGAGTCACGGCTATGCCATTCCAAGTGGGAGAGGATATGCTTTTAATCAAAAAACATTTCGGAGACCAAAGTACATCCTTTGACCCTGCCATCAATACATCCAAAAAAAAGATCCCATTCAGCTCCCATTGAGTTGGCTGCCAACTCGCTGCCAACAACCAAAAGCAGAGGTGGAGAATCACAAAAGCAACTAGCATATAATGGCAGCCCAAGGTTGAACTCCTTGTCGAAATTGCAGCATTGTTTTCCCCTTATGGTGGGCAAGGATATGCACATGAATATTGAGAATATTTAAGCCCACCTGCATCTTTGGCAAATAGACACGTTGCATTGAAAGTAATCTCAAACTTTTTTGGCCATATTTGGAATGCCAAAACGTTTTCGTAATGGCTCACACACACACACACACACACACACACACACACACACACACACACACACACACACACACACACACACACACACATGCACATGCATTGCACATACATACATACATACATATTACAAGTTGATTCAGACATTACATAAAGACCCAACTATATGTCATATTTCTTTCCCATGATTCATTAATATTCATTTTGCAAGAATAAATGTACTAGGTGGGCTACCAAAATTTATAGATACTATAACCATTCCTTTGGTGGTTAGAGTTGCATAATTTTGTGCAAAATCAAATGTATATTATGCATTACAATGATACTAGCAACATAAAATAAAAAAGGAGAGTTAGCATTTTTTGTTAGAGTAATCATCATTTTCATTAAATCTTGGGGGGGTCACTCATAAATATAGCATGTGGGTGCAATAGAAGGGATTTAGAAATCCTTTTATTAACACATTTTTTCATACAAAAGAGTACCATTTAAAAGGGTTATTCACCGATTGAGTAGGAAAAGGGTGTCTTTTAATTGTGAAAAACTCACAAATAATACTACTACATATGGATCGTATTCCAACGATTAAGCACCAAGGGTTAGCATGTACGGGGGCGCTAATCATCGATAGGCAAAGTGGGTTTAAAAATGTGTTGCTATATACCAACGTTTTATAAAGGTTGCTATATAGAGATGTTTATAAAACGTTGGTATATAGCAATGTTTGTCAGACTTGTAAAAGATCATTATATAGTGACTTTGAGACACTTGCGATTTTGTATTACTCTTTTCAACAGGAAAATTTTGTAACAAACAAGGTTGTATATACTTCGGAATGTATATGCTTCTATCTCTCGGCTCGTTTGAGTAATTTTGTATCACCCCTTTCACAAGGGAAATTTTGTAACAAACAAGGTTTGAGAGTTTTATCTCACTTGTGTGCTTGTAAACATTCTTTTGTAATTACTATTAAAAAACCATTAGTGGGGCAAAACAATACTTGCCGTGGCCCTCTTTAGCCCCACTAATGTTTTTTTAATGTTTTGTTAAGGGTTGCTATATAGCGATGCTTTACTAGTATCGCTATATAGTGATGCTTACTAGAGTCACTATATAGTGATGCTTATATAGCAACATTTCTTTTTCGACTTTAACAGCGACGTAAATATCGACCTTTGCACCCGTCAAAAAAAAACTTTTTAGTGTAAAAAAGGTCGATATTTCCATCAAAAAAGGGCCTGTGCCTTGTAGTGTAAGGGGTTTTTAAATGAGGGCTTGAACACACATTCTATAGAGGGTTTATATATAATGATATCCTCAAGCATTGAATAGCACTAAAGTGATTAGCATCTATTTGGCATCCATTATATATTTTACATGTTCTTACATAACAAAAAAAATGTGTCAATGATAATGTTTTGAATACTTAAGGTGACGTTAGCTTCTTAAAAAAATGCTCATATTGTGTCAATACATACAATATTACATACATTGTCAACTAAAAGGTTTCGATAGTTAGAATATAAAGAGGTAGCATGCCAATGTGAAATTGGCATTACCTCAAACTTGGAAATTTGGGATGCATTCTTGATGACCATGTATGCATCAAGGAGATGCCCATCACAAATGGGAGTGTTTAGTAGTTACCATATATTTAGTGCTAGAGTTGCTATTTTTGTAATCTCAAAGTAAATATATGAGGGTGCACTATTGATCCAAGTGAAGTCGAGCGCTTGCGAGATTTGAATATGCCCATAAGATATGGTACTCTCTAAGCCATTCAAAGGAGCTCTTGCAAGCTTTGAATATGCCCATAAGATATGGTAATGAGTAAATGGAAATCTATTTCCCCAAGGAAAAGCCCATAGTTTTTGTAGTCAATCTATTAAAATGTCCTTTCCTGGAGCAAGATGAAATCTAGGGTTTGCGGCCACATATGGCCTAATGAATGATCATCTTTCTATATAGAAATGCATGAGTAGTAGAAGATTTATATATGATATAGTAAAAGAATCTTTTAATAATATACACAATTTTGTTTCCTATGCAGGAAGATTGTGATTAAGTAGGCTAATCTATGCTACAAAGTCTGGATTTCATCTAGCAGGTTTATCCATGATATATTTAAAAAGTCTTCTAATAAAATACATAGTTTTGCTTTCTATGCAAGAAGATGGTGATTGAATAGGCTAGATCTAGGTTACAAAATTTGGATTTCATTTTGGTCCAAGAAAGGATATGATAAAGAGTTTGACTACAAACATTATGGCCTTTACTTTAGGGAAATAGATTTGTGCTTATCATTACTAAATCTAATGGGAATAGTGAATGGTCATAAGAGCTCATTCAAGTTTTTAACTAGTGCATGCTTACTGTATTTACTTTTACTTAAACACTACAAAACTAACAAATCTAGCACTAAAATATGCTAATTTCCAAACACTCCAATTGGTGATAGGCATCTTCCTGATGCATACATGCTCATTGGGAATGCATGGGTCAACGTTTGCTTGGGTGTAGCCAATCACGAAACTATTTTCAAGGCTCGGTGAAATTTTGAATTTTGCGTAGACCCACGCTCTCGTTGGAAATTTTCCCGATGTCATGATGCTGCACTGGCATAATAATAAGATGCAATCTATTTGTTTTGAATACCACAAAGCTCAACACACAATAGCTCTACACTAGATCGTGCATCTCTACACTGCTTCACACAGCGCAGCCTGACCACCTATCATCACATAGCCTTTTGCTGCAACTTTGCCACCTGTCACTGGGTAGCATGCCCATGTAGATCATTAAAATTCAAGGTTGTCTTGGAGAGAACACCGTGCTAGTTCTTGGCATAATAATGAGACATAATCTATCATTCTAGATGCTGCCATAGTGCAACTGACCACCTGTCATCACGTAGCCTTTTGTCGTAGCTTTACCACTTACCACTGGGTAGCGTGCCCATGCAAATAATAGGTTGGCTTGGAGAGGCCACTGTGTTAGTTTATGGTATAATAATGAGACGCAATCTATCATTCTGAACATCGCCTCAGTGTAGTCTCTGACCTGACGACCTATCATCGCCCTAAATTCAAGGTTGTCTTAAAGCGACCACCACACTAGTTCTTGGAGTTATAGCCCTGTTACCTATTTTAATGGATTACAAGAGGGGGCCTATGATGACCAACGTGCTGGCAAACAAAATGAGATCTATGATAGCCACCGCACTAGTTCTTGGAGTTATATATTTGTGTACCAAGAAAAATGTATTTCCTTATGCAACTAAGCAAAATGCAATTGATGATATGGCCCTTGAGGGGTCTCCTCTAGGGGAAAGGGACATATCGACATGCCATATCTGTCCACTAGCAACTTGGATATCATATAATGCATGTCGATATGGCCCTTGCCCCTAGAAGGGACCCCTCAAGGGCCATATCATCAATTGCATTTTTTGAAAGTTTAATTGTATTTTTCTAGATGTATCTCCATGCAACCACAACGGTGGGTCATTAGAGCTATTTAGCACTATTTTGGTCCTAAACCAAGGAAATTGTAGTCCTACTTTACTAGTATTTTAGTCCTTGTTGCAATAAATACAAATGAGGAAGAAAGTATTCCAAGCCACCATGGTAATTACCACAAAAGTAAATCATCATTTATAATCACTCATCACCATGCACTCTAGTATTCTACTCAATAAGCATGCAAGCCCGGTTATTGATAATTTGCTACACTTGTAGTGATCATGCATGCAAGATTGGTGGTGGTAACTGGTAGGTGAGTAACTGGGGGCCACTACGATGGCTAGTAATTAACTGCTAGCCCAGTGGCCACAGACATGGCTGATGAGAGCCACCACCACCCGGTAATAATTACCACAAAAGTAAATCATGAAGCCTAATCACTCATTACCATGCACTCTAGTACTCTACTAAGCATGCGAGACCGATGACTAGAAATTTACTGCACTCATAGTAATCATGAATGCAAGCCTAGTGGTGGTAAATAGAAGGTGAGTATTTGCGGGCCACTACAGTGGCTAGTAATTACTTGCCAGCCCAGTGAAATCTTAGCTGCCACCATAGACGTGGCTTGTAATCTTAGGTGCCACCAACTATAATCACTCATTACCATGCAAGGTAGTACTACTGCATTGCATTAATCAAAATTTGGTCCAACCACCACAGTGGCTCTCACTTAACAGTATAGTCGGGCTACAAAACGTAAGCCTCCACTATTCCATTCCCTTAACTGTTTTGTTTTCTATCCCTCTCGACCATTTCTTTCTCCCTTGCACTTGGACTGCAAATTCTATCCCTCTCGACCATTTCTTTCTCCCTTGCACGTGGACTGCAAACTCAAGCCTCCACTATTCCATTTCCTTCACTATTTCATCTTCTATCCCTCTTGACCATTTCTATCTCCCTTGCACTCTTCCTACAACTTCTATCTTCTCTCGTGATGGACCCTGCACAGTTCAGGAGCTCCTCACACAATCTTCCCTCCCCCTCTGTAGCATAATGCGAGAGCCTCTCCTCCCCTGATCTTGAAATTGTGACATATGGGAGATCCTCACTCACTCTTCAAAAGCCTAATTTGGATGCTCTCAAAAATTCACAAGGTTGGTACAAGAGGTGAACATGAAGGAGGGGCAACTAGTCTATCAAGGTCAGAAGATTACTATTACTGAAAGCGTGATTGAATATGTGCTAGGCATTCCTAGAGGCTCTAAGTACCCATAGCTTTGTATGTTGTTGAGCCATCATTCTCACGTGTGAGCCTAGCGATTCCTCCTGTGTCTTTGTCAATGAGGCATAGGAAGTCCTTCAGGGGGTTCTTCTCTAACTACCAATAGCTTTGTATGTTGCTGAGCCATTACTCTCACGTATGAATCCAACATGTTCGCCTGCGTCTTTGTCAGCAACATGCCTAGCAACACATTTTGGAGCGCACACTTCTTCAAGGAGTGGAAGAGACAAGATATTCTAGATGTGTACCCCAACGCTTAGATTACTAAAGATGGTGGAGTCAAGCTTTCTAGCTTGCCAATAGACCTCCAAGATGTGCTGAAGAAGACAATGCACTTCTTTCCTGATATGAGAGGAACCATAAAGTTCTGGCAGGTTCAAGCAATAGTAGAACAACTGGAAGGATGTGATGTATCTTTCTCAAGGGCAATTTCCAAGACCATGATCACCAACCTGAAGAATTGTGTGGATGGCAAATCCTAATTGTCATCTCAGTCTGCTAGAGTTGCAATGCACTTGATGGCATCTACCCTCAAAGGGATTTTTGAGCAATATAATAAGAAGATGTCTCAGAAGGTGACTTTTCTACAAGAGAAAGCCACCGATGTAGCAAAGGTAGTGCAACTTGAGAAAATTGTCAGGGAGGGTGTAGAAGCCAAGGTAGAAGAGGCATTAGTGAGGGCCTTGCAGGCATAAGAGCAAGCTGAGGCTGCTATAAAAATGGTCGACATGGAAAGGCATAGAAGAGAAGATCTTTGTAGTCACTCTGCAGCTGTTGAGAATGCGAAGATGCAGGATCATGTGGTACCACTAAGAGGTGGAACTGTTTCTGTAACACTTGGCCTACAAGCATATTCTACACTTTTTCAATTAGAGATATCCACTGGATGTACAGGCCTCCATCCTGGCTTTTTGCACATGTTCCAAATAGTCTGTACGCAGTGAGCTGCAATTTCTGGCAGGCTACTAGATTTGGAATAGCCATAAGTTTTCTTGTTGTATTTACCATCATTAGCCCTATTTTTGCAACTGATTTGTATGGGGGTTTTTTCCAAGCATAAATAGAATTTTCCTTTCTTTGCAACAACAAAAAAAAGCATTGTACATAGCCTTAAATAAATTGTGGTGGAAGCATGTAGATACTCTAGAATTGCATCGGGAGCTTATATGTAGCCATAAATTCAAAAGGAGACTTTTACAAATCCTTGATTTCCAATAAGAAGGTTTGCATTTGGTAACGACTCACAGTAGAAACACAGGAAGCTCTATTTTATCTTCAATCATAAATCAAAGAAGAACTACATTCAGACTGCTAAATCAAAAAGAAAATGATTCGATTCTATAGTGACTTCTATCATAATTGCACTGCAAGGTTACATTCAATCTCCATGCACAACGAGAATTTCAACATTTATGGCCAATAAACCCCATCGATACAAAACAAACATTTGAATGCCATCAGCCCTACTACCCATGAAATGATTTCCCACATTATGATTGAATGTAGCCTGCACTACCATCCATTAATGGATGTTGAACCAAGATTGGATTCCTTTTGGCTTTCCTCTCTCCACAAACACGTGGCCACTTAACATTGTTCAAAATTCATACTCCTACTCATCATACAGATAGGGAGCACTTCAAGGCCTATGTGCGCTGGCCATACTTTTTGCACCTCCACATGTAATAATTGTAGAAGCCCTAATGGACAAATAAATCAACTTGACTGCACAAAACCTCATTTTGGATCATGAGTTCATCAAAGAGGATGAAAATTGTACCGATGTACTCCCAGCACACTCATGTGAAACACTGCTAGATGGCTTAGACAAGCACATTTTTGGACTCTTTTTGGAGGACACCGTGGGAACCGAACACCTGGCATAACCTTCTCACTTCATGTAGTTCCAACTAGACTGTAGATTTAGCAAAGGATGACATTTCATGGCTTCTTCAAAACTCTTCCAGTTCCAGAGCTTAGTCCATGATTGCTTGAGATGCCTTTCTGAAAAGGTTGCAATGATGTTCACTTTGCTCTCTTGGAACAAATTGAGCCCACTACAAGAAGTGCTGGCCTCTTTTGCTAGAGGGAAAGGACATGCATTGTTTCTAAATGGTCGGTGTTTCCCACCTATCATCATTCCATTGCTTCTACTTGCAAATAAGGCTAGAGGTTACACTGCTTGGACAAAAGAGCACAAGACACAACTCGTGTAGGTCCTGCACAATTTACCCATCATTTCTACACCAAGGCTGCATTACATTATCATGAGCATCATTCTCATGGCCGATACTCCTCATGCAAGGCATCCATAATAAGATTTAGAGAATATCGATTTTAGCTTTTTGTAATAGCACTAATCCAATTCGTAGATTGCAACCAAGAAAAGTCTAACAATTGATTGAATCTAGCCATGAAAGGCCTCTTCTAAAACCAAGGAGTTGTACTTAGTGAGGCATCATCGAACAAGCATTACATTTGCTTGCACTTCTTAAGCTAAGTAAGAAGGCATTAAAAACCAAGTTTTTGCTCAAATTGAGAGTGCTCTTAACGGAAGCAAGAACGGAAGAGGGAGAGAGAGAGAGACAAAGAGCCACACAAGTTTTTGGTGGGTGCAGAACACCCTAATCTTCTTTTTCATTCATTTATATATGTGTTTGAGTATTGTACATAACCAGGGTAAAGGCATAGTGACCTTTAACCCCAACAACCTATCTCCCACTTAAAGGACAATGTGCCTTTAAGGGAGAACAACTAGTGAGCATACTATCCAAGGAGCTTCACGATAAACATGAAGAAGTGAGAAGTGATCGGGACATTGCAGACAAGGAGCTAGCAATGATGAAAAGTAGCTTGAATATTATAGAGCCTAAAAAGAGGGTCTTTACAAACGGCTCTGTAACATGCAAAGCACATTGAACATTGAAAAAGACTAGATGATGGAGGAGCTGAAAAGGGAGAATGCAAAAGCCAAAAAGGTGATGCAAGAATTGTGAGAGAGATTCAAGGCCACGAAGGATGGGGCAGAGAGTAGCCAGGGTGGAGAAGACAATGAGGTAGCTCTCCAGGCTAGGAAGGATGCAGAGAGCAGCCACGGTGGAGCAAGTTGTTGCAACCATGATGAGGGTTATTTTTTTCAAACACTGTTGGAAGCTCAAAGAGTAAGCTACAAGACCTTACAATAACAAGATCATGATAGGCTTGCACATGAGCTTGCCATGGCTTTCGATAGTTTTGAAAAGTAGTCCGTTGTCCTGAGAGATTTCCAAACTAGAGTGGAAGTCTTGGAAATGGCCCATGTTGATGTCTTGAGCAATTTAATTAGCTTCAATAGATGCTAAGGGATTTAGATGAAGCTATTGCACAGAGTGAGCAAAGAGTGGAGAGATGAAGGAGAACACCCATAGCCTTAGGATGAGGGAGGAAGGAATCAAGAAGCAAGTTTATCATGTACAGAGCAAGATTGTGGTATTGATGGCTACAATAGTTAAAACGAATTCCTATCCTGCTATGCAACAGGGTCCGAAATGCATGGTCTACCATACCCCCATCATAGATGGCTGCATGATCCGATGGCCTGCGTGCTACCACCCTATGCACATTTTTTGCTTTGGGGTGGTTGTGCATGCAAGATTTCTATGTAGAGAATGCCATTTGCCATTGCCCAGATCATGCACAGATCAAATGTGCTTGCCTGCCTATAGCTATCTACGATGAGAAAGTAGATGCTGCAGCTCAATTTTCCATTTGGGCAAGAAATGCAAAAGACAAGGAGCTCAAATTAAAGAAGGCCCTGACTACTACAAGGAAAAGGATTATGAAGGGAGGAATCAGTCCCTTTTAGGAAAGGAGCAAAAAGGGCCGAGCCTGCAACCAAGAAGCTCAAATCAAGGGAAGAGGAAATGACATGGAGGGACCGGGCCCATAAAGGAAGGAACCAGCCCAATTTGAGAAAGGAGCAAGGAGGGTCGAGCCTACAATTAGGAAGCTCAAAAAGGTGACCTACTCAAAGAAATATGGAACCAACCCCTGAAGGAAAGGAGTCCTCGAGATGTAATATGAAGGAAAGGACTCTTTGAGATGTAATCTCTTTGTAATCTATTGAATTATAGATCTTCTCCAGAGTTTACTTGGGCAATGTTTTCTCAGCTATGTGACTAGATAGTGTCCTTTGACATGCCAAAGACCATAATGTGAGACAAAAGATCTCGATTAAACAAGTAATGTGAGACGAAAGATTTCAATTAGATAACTAATATGAGACTGAAAGATTTCGATTAGACAACTAATGTGAGATGAAAGATTTTAATTAGACGACTAATGTGAGACTAAAAGATTTTGATTAGTCGGTTGTATGAAATAAGAATGAGAAGGTCGGGCTCAATGAACTCTCTCTTTATTTAAGTGCAGTGTAGAAGAGCCCATCATGAAATCTATCCCCAAAAATTTGTAAATCAATCCACCTACTTCGAATCTATGGCATACCCAAAAGACTTTGGAATGCTTTTGTTCTATATGAGAATGAAGTTGGATGATCTCCTCGCAGAAACAGACCTAGAGAAGGAGGAAAATAGCTACAAAAGGAGAACATGCTTTGGTGGTGGGCATATTACTTGGAGTCGGCAAAGATGATGAATATTACTTTCCCTGGCTATTATTTTTCTTGATCCTTTAAGGTACTTGTCAAGCTCATGATGTAGGTTTCTTTTGGCAGGAGATGATGGAGGCATGAAGTTGTATAGAGCGCAAATACCAGGATGAAGAGGACCCCAAGCAAAAGGAGGAGTTACTATGGGTGTACAAGTCAACAGAGGCACGCAAGCACTTGGTGATTCGAGTGTGTAAAGAGGTCTGTGATAGTTTATCAGATTGGCCTAAAGAGCTGGGAGATGCTTGCTATGGAGAGGTTAATAAGATAGTTGGGAGTTTGTAATTTCCTTGAGCCGCAAAATGTCATTGTATTTTTTAAAAAGTAAAAATCTTATAGGCATTTCTTGGACTTGCAGACTTTCTCGGCCTATCATCATTCATGATCTATGGTGCTCGTAATACTTGATTTTGTGTCGACCTGCTTCCATGTTAGTACTTAAATGTTTTAAGTAGCCCAGTGGTTGAAATCTGACAATTAAAGATAACTAGTTTAAAGGAGATTGTTTTAGTACAGCACTGTTCAACAAATTTTAAGATAGCATGGCAGTAGTGCAGGATAAGTGGTCGCCACTGTGATCCTTGGATGTACTAGGATATTAACAGCCACCAACACAGTGGTTTGCTTCTAGTATTACAAGATGAATGGATTTGTGGATGTGTGGAATCGTTATGGGATTTAATAAAGCCGACGTAGTGGTTATTTGGGATATACTAAAAACAAGCATGGGATTTATCATTTGGGATTTACAAAAACAATTTAATAAAACCAGCGTGGTGGTTGTTTGGGATATACTAAAAACAAGCATGGGACTTATCATTTGAGATTTACAAAAACAATTTAACAAAACTAGCACGGTGGTTGTTTGGGATATACTAAAAACAAGCATGGGATTTATTGTTTGGGATTTACAAAAACAAGTGCGGTGGTTAGTTTGGGATTTACCAAAAGAAGCATAGTCTCAAATACATTTTCCATTTTCTAGGATGAGTGGAATATTATTTCCTTGCAATGAGACTACATTTTCTTAGTACTATCTCAGTCATCCTCGTCCACTGCTCCAAGACACCCCAAGATGTGCTCATGCATGTCTAAATCCAATTTAAATACACTCTTGCCCTTCTTTCATTGTGGCATAGGTTGCATCTAGAACTTAATAGCTCTTACTAGATGAGAGTACACAAATGTTTGTGGACTCTTATGTAGCAGTTCATAATTGTAGCCTCTCTAGAATGTTTTTTTGTACCAAAAAGCTTTGACTATTATATCCCACTTCCATAGGTTGTTCCCCGATTATCCTTAAATGCTTCCTCAACCTTGGGCTTAGGTTTTGTGCACTGTAACAGAAAGTATGGGTCATCTTTGTCGTTCTCCCCAGAGGCAGTGACAATCGCAAAGTTATCCTCTTCTTCCATATAGTCAGTGAGGTAATCAAAACTCTCCCCAAACTATGGCGAGTCATTGTTTGTCTCTCCATTATTTGTCACTCCATCATTTGAACATAGAGGGAAAACTTAAACTCCCTCCTATGTCCTCACAGTTGCAATGTTCTCAAATTCGTCATGATCCCCTATTATGCACGCACTACAGAAATAAGAAATTTTTCTTATTTTAATCATTTGGTTGTTTGAAAAGCCCCATATGCTGTGCAAACAACAAACTCCTTTGATTTCTTGCCATCATGTCGGCTTCTCCTTTGCACTTCATCCACTTTTACTTCATTAAACACTTTGCATACTACACTATTCTTAAGGCTTTGTTCATGCCCACTTGTGGAGAGGTTGGCTGTAAACCATGTTACAACATCATGGGCATCATTCAGTTTTTCTTGAGGGCATGTTGATTAGTGTTTAAATAGAGCTTGCTTAATAATAGCACCACATCCATCATGTTCACCCTTGCCATGGCTAGACCCAAAGAAACTCCACATCATGTCTAGACCAATCAATGATTTGAACCTTGAGACGTAGAATCCATGAGCTGATTTAAATTAAGAGGCACCACCATCTAACCACACCCAAGCTGGTTTAGGACAATCACATTTAGTCCAAGGCTGGTTTAAGAAATGAAACAAGTAAACTATCCCAAAGCTCAATCACAAACAACCACCAGGCGAATTTAGGCACCACTGACCTGCGTTGTATCTAGCATGTGTATGATGTGCTCCTCAAACACCCTCCCATCCACTTTTTACAGATGACCTTTATATTTGGAGAAACTCTTGTATTTTTATGCCAAAGCATCGTCACTGTAGCAATGACTTCTACACTTAGGCTTTCTCTTCTTTTCTTGCATATTCTATTGCACCAAATAGACTTCTCAGATCGGGATGATTGTGCATTGCTTCTGCTCTATGTTTAGCCACCGCTGCTGGAGCCACGTTACTAACTTTGATTGATAAAATCTTCAACATTATGTGCCCAAGCTGTTTCTCCTTTTTTTCAAGGGACAACAACATAGCTAATGTCGCCCTCTTTGTAGATAGTTGATATAAGTTGTGCACCCCTTTCACTTTTTATAGGCCATTTCTTAAGTTAGAGAGCATCATCTCTTGGGCGTGCATCTCTTGAGGTGTTGGAAGGGTTGTTACTCTACAAAATTTATGGTGTAGGCTTAAACTTGTAAAGACTCGAGATAGGTAATCATCGAAATGGCCTGATGTTGCTGCCTCGAATGCTCCCACCAATCGTGACACCATAGCTCGTGTTCTTTGCTCCGATGGCAATGATCGAATGCGTGAATCTGCAACCGCTTCTTCCTGCTGCTCTATAAGGAATCTTTTGTTTCTCCCTTCACAGGTGTGGCAAAATTATCTTTTGTTGTTGTCGTTTTGATACCGTGCTAGCGCTTTCTTTGACCCGTAATCTATTCCTTGTGCCTTGACCTAGCTTTTTAGCTTTCCTATCTTGTAGCCTCTCCCTACTTCTCTTGCAAGCCATGGCGAGTTGCATGTTTCCATTGACGCCACAGTCAGTCTAGAATAGACCCAAAGAAGCTAGCTGGTGAGGCAAGCAAAGAATAGAAGACAACTTACCCAAAAAAAAATAATGGCAAACCAAAGTTTGTGCAAGTTCACATCAAGGTCGTGCGAGTTACAGGGCATTTACAAGGTGGGGGTAGGTTGCAAGTGTAAGAAAACAATACAATGCCTGTGCTCAATAGGTAACAGGTTCTCGTATGCAAGAGAGAAAAGCATATAGTATGGAGAATCAAAATTTTGATTACTATAAAACTGATACAATAGGTGGAGCTGCCTCCCAACTGTGCACTCCTGTGTGAGAAGCTTCGATGGTATAATGGAAATAGTAGAGGACGGAGGCTCGATGCTAAGGAATCAGGGTTGCTGTAGCCAGTGATGAATATGGACTTCACGGGCTTGCTCTTATATAGCCACTAGTCGTAGTCGGTTAGACCCAATTGGGAGACCGACCCAGTCGGCCCAAAATGGCCGATTGGAGGTTGGTCCCGAAATAGGTCACCAACCACACGTTAGAACTGTGGCACAGAATAGAGCAACTAACCTACAGTCTCCATTCAGAGCCACCATCTGGGATCATCTGGGGCTCCAAACGGGCCCCGCAACTCGAGAGTGGACTGCCCCGAGAAATGCTCCATCTACCCTTAGTGCAGTCAATCATGGGATGCCTTCCCACACTTGCATGTAGCCTAGTTGGCAGTGTGCCAACTCTATTTGAAGCCATCCAGCCATCAGGCCACACATGGCCCCCATCTAGTGTCCAAACCAAGACCTACCAAATAACTGAGCTACTCAAATGCCTTGTCCTTATATGGGGGGGCTTACAAGTAGAGTTAGTTGGTTCCCGCGTAGTTACACGAGAGTGGAGCATTAATATCTAATAGCAAGTACTTAATCTTCCAAGTTTTGATAGGCATGAGGTGTGAAAATTCAAAATTTATAGGAGTAGCAAAATTTTCAGACATCAGTTTTCCCCCCTCCATCGATACACATCAGTAGAAATGGATATCTCCAACAAGTGCAATGTGGCCTAAAATGCTTCAAAACACAAATAGGCCAAAGGGGATGCTATCAGGCTTGATGCTGTGTATTATGAAATGTAATGACCTTTGGCATGCTTATGAGCCATATAGTAAGCAAATGCATGGAAAAAGAAACAATTCAAAACTGTAAATATCTTTTCACATGCACAAATTGTACTTTTTCAACTTCTTCCATTTTAGGGTGAATCTAGATACCAATACCAACAACTATCAATGTTTCAAGACCACCATGTAGTAGTCCCACTAGTTTGGATTCCAAATTTTCAATCCGTTTTGGTTTTCAACAAATGAAAAAAATGTTATGGAGCGTGCACTCAAATGGGTATACATCACTTTGGCACAACGTTGGAGGCCCGTTGATCCATTCCTAATGATCTCATTTAGGTGTGTCCTTGGGTTGAGGAGAAGATCATGTAGTGTACTTTTGAATGATTACTTGATTGCATGTATGTATAGAATAAAATTTTCATATTTTTGAATAAATGACTATATCCTATAGTCTTCAGGATGCATGCTTCACATGCAACATAGCACTTGTAATGCTTTAACGGTCTTGTTCCAAATCCTTATTCCATAGTTTTTTGCTCTCATGTTCAAGTTTGGAATGTACTACAACTTGAAGATAAATTTTGCCAAATTCTGTTGAGCAATGCATAAGTTATAGGTCATGCAAGATACCTATATACAGAAAATTCCTTGAACCTCACCAAAAATGGCTACACCCAAGTAAACAATGACCTGCATCCCAAATTTCCAAGTTTGAGGTGATGCCAATTTCACAATGGTGACCTTCTTTAAGTTCTAATCATTGACACATTATTATTTTCGATGTAACAAGGGATGATCAAAATAAAATGTAATTCGTGAATGTATTGATACAATATGAGCATATTTTGGGAAGCTAATACATTATTCAGTATAATTCAAAGCATTAGCATTGACACATTTTTGTTTGTTATGTAACAAGTAAAGTGGCATGAAAATTGTGATGGATTCCATGGAAAGGGAACATGCAAAATCTACAATGGTAGAGTCCCAATATATTCTTATCAATTTAGCACAGAGAGAGAGGCTCTTCGCATGGCTAGAAGGTGGGGCTTGGGACCCCCATACTCGGTGCCCACGTGGCACACTCTACATGATTATATGGTATCAAAGCAGGCAGACTTTTTGGCATAGGCTACCGTGTTAGATGACATGTGGCAATGGCGGCCTTTCTTGGACAGGACCTCTGTGTGATGTGCCACTGGAGATGTCGCGATCCGATGATGGGAGTGTGTAAGTGCGACTTTGTTTGGTAGCCATGCATGTGTTTCCTCCCGTGGGCTTTAGCAGTGGCTACTCGATGGTGTTTTGCAGGGGATGGCCTTTGTTGTTGACTAGCCTGGTCTTGTCTTTAGCCATGATGAGGTTTTGGTTAAGCCCCATGTTTTGGCCTTCGTTTTCTCCACAGGGGAGTGTTGGAGGTGGTGGCCTTCACCCCTCAATTGTGCATGGAGAATGCTTCAGGCAAAGGGGCCAGCCGCTTGATGACATGTGGAATGGGATGGGAACTAATCCCATAATCAAATGTGTGTGTTGAATTGCTTTGGATATAAAAACCTCATTCTCTCTCTCTCTCTCTCTCTCTCTCTCTCTCTCTCTCTCTCTCTCTCTCTCTCTCTCTCTCTCTCTCTCTCTCATGCCTACTAGGTTTTTCTAAGAGGACATAAAGGCTCTTTGTATGGCTAGGGGGAGGGGCTTGGAACCCCCCATAACCGGTGCACTTACAAGCTACATCCATGGAGAAATAGCCAGTCCTTCATTTTTCTTATCCAACAACTAACTAGATACAAGATACAAGTAGCATATCCATTGCTCTCCTGCTATGTGAGCCACGCCCTTCTCCCTGAGTTACCACCTTAGTCAAATGTCTGTAAGATTTTGACTAGTGTGTATCTTTTCTAGCTTCAACATTCCATCCTCCAAAAATAGTTTGATTAAATGATACCTACGCTGTATATGTTTCGTTCTTGAATGGAAGGCTAGATTCTTTGCAAGATGAACAGCATACAAGCTGCAATATTATTGCTTCTCCTGAAGTTCCTCCATAAACCCTTGCAACCAAATCATCTCTTTACTTGCCTCTGTAACTACAACATATTCTAAATCTATTGTAGAAAGTGCAATAACGTTTTGCAACTTTGAAACCCAGGTTACTAATGTTCCACCAAATAGTGAAAGCATACCTAATGGTGGTGCTTCTTCCATGTTTATCACCTACCATATCTAAATCAATATATCCTTGTAAAGAAATGTTGGAGCCTTTAAAATATAATGCATGAGAATTCGTACCTCTCAAATAAATGAGATTCCACTTTACAACCATACAGTGTTCTTTTCCTCGGTTGTTCATAAATTTGCTCACAACTCCTGATGCATGTGCAATATTTGGTCTTGTGCATACCATTGCATACATAAAGCTTATGGAACCCTTGACATAGAGTCAATATTCTCCTGTGTTTTGGTACACATATCCTTGTATAATCTAAAATGATTAGCTAAAGGTGTAGAAACAAGTTTTGCATTGTGGATTTCAAACCTTTCCAATACCTTTTCAATGTACTCACTCTAAGACAATGTCAACTTGTGATTTTTCATATCTCTTGTTATTCTCATGCCAAGGATCTTCTTTGTAGCACCCAAATCCTTCATTGCAAATGTATTTACCAAGAGCACATTTATAGCCTGCATGTTAGATCTTGCAATTAGCATGTCATCAACATATAATAACAAGGTCGTGATCTGCCATCATCTAGTTTCTGAGAATAAACACAATGGTCTGAATGACATCTACTATAAATTTGTTCTACAATAAACCCATTAAACTTTAAGTACTATTGACTTGTAGCTTTCTTCAAACCATACAGACTTTCTTCAACTTGCATATCAATTCCTCCTTTCCTTTGAACTCGTATCCCTATGGTAGCTGCATATAAGTCTCTTCATCCAAATCCGCATGAAGAAAAGTTGTCGTCACATCTAATTGTTCAAGATGCAAGTACTCTACAGCCACAAGATTCAAAATAGCATGTCATAAACATATAATAACAAGATCACATATCCCCAGGGGATTCACAAGGGGAAACTTATGATATCACGTGAGTGTACAATAGGGGGTTTTTTGAAATGAGGCATAAGCTTATACATTAGGGGTGGGGGCCCTTTTTATTTTTTCCCAATATTGAATTTAAGTTAGGGGGGCCATGCCATATTTAATAGGAGGCTACATAGTATAGGCTACCTTGGGTAACTAGTCCGAACAAGTTTGGTTTTGTGTATGGTTTTAAATGATTTCGTCAAGAGTTGTGTATTATGTGTCACATTTTCTTTCTTCCTTTTCTACAAATCATATTTACACATAACACTTTCATTGAATATGACATCTCTGCTCCTAATGATTTTGTTACTTTTATAATACCACAGAAGATAATCAAACTCACTACCTATATATCCAATAAAGATACAATTCTTGGATTTTGCCTCAAGCTTTGTTCTCAATCTCTGATCAACATGGACAAAATCTTCACAACCAAAAACTTCAGAAAATAATCGTTAACCTTTTTATCTATCCATGCTTCTTTTGGAATGCCACCATCTAAGGAACTTGAAGGCGATTTCTTTATCAAGTATACATTTGTATCCACTGCTTCAACCCAAAGCTGTAAGGGCAATCCTGCTTGTAGTCTCATGCTCCTTGTATGCTCCATGATTTTTTTGTTCATCCTCTCTGACACAGGATTTTATTGTGGCATTCTTGGAGTTTTCTTCTCTCTATAAATTCCATTATATGAACGATAACTATCAAACTCTTTGCTATAGTATTTGCCTCCATTATTAGACTTGAGAGCCTTCAACTTCTTTCTTGTCTCATTCTCAACCAAAGCTTTCCATTTCTTAAAAGTTTCAAAGACATCATATTTTCTTTGAAGGCAATAAACCCAATTTTTTTTAAGTTGCATCATCACTAAAAGTAACATAATAGTGAGAACCACCAAGAGATGATACATCAGCAGGACTGCATACATCTCTATGCACAAGCTCTAACTTTTCTCTCTTCTTTTGTTTCCTAGCTATTATAAATCTGACTCTCTTTTGTTTTCCATAAACACAATCTGCTTCAAACCTAGAAACATCTTTCTTGAGTGAACAATTTGCATCCCTTTCTCACTCATGTGTCTAATCCTATGATGCCGCAGAGTTGTATCTGCTCCTGTAAAAGCTAAACCAATGGAGGAGTAAGCATTATCGATACATAAATACAACGCACCTATCTTGGGTCCTTTTGCTATTACCATTGACCCTTTAGTGACCTTCCACAAATATCCTACAAATGTGGTTGTGCAGCCTTCATCATCCAATTGTCCTGCTGAAATTAAGTTTCCTTTTAAATCTGGAACATGCCTTACCTCCTTAAGCAACCATCGGTTTCCATTTTGCAATTGAATCAACACCTTGACCTTTCAACAACCTTCAATGCTTCATCATCACCTAAATGAATTTCTCCAAAGTCAACTTGAACATAGACTTGAAAATATTTCCTATGAGGTGTAGCATGAAATTAAACCCATGAGTCCACTGCCCATGCATCAATGATAGTATCCAATGAAAGAATTAAGGCATCTTGCAACATAGCACCTCCTACATTTGCTTCTTCTGTGTTCTCCAGTTGTCTATCTCCTTTCTTTTTCTTTTGCAACCGACATGCTTTTTGCAAGTGTCCTTTCTTCGCACAATGCTAGCACTCCAATTTCCCTTGGGACTTGGATTTGACTCGTCACGATGTCCTAGTCTCTTTCCTATCTCCCTTTGTCTTCCCCTATTCTCAAGAGTCAAATAATTATTGAATGTTTCAAATGTGCTTTTTCATCGCATTTCCTCACTAAGCAAAACACCACCAACATCATCAAACTTTAAAGTGTTTGACCCAAACCCTAGGCATCATTACACACACTTTAGTCAAAGGTATCACTTTATTTTTCGCAATTAAATGTGTAGTAATAGCATGGGCCTAAAACTCCAAGAACTTATGATGTCATGTTGGGATGATCTTTTGTTGATAATGGCAAGGATACTTCAAGATTGGAGAACCAATTGTGTCACCATTGGGGAAAATTAGTGCCACCTCTCAGTACTTCATCCAAAAATCTAAAGCTCAAAGATATAAGGGAGTGGTAAGGCACATAGGCCAATCAGAGGATGAAGATGCTCTTAATTGGATAAACATCTTAACTGCATTAGATGTGCTTAGCCTACACATGATGAATACATATCCCTTGTTGTTAGGGATTCGTCAATAATGACACTCCCTTAGCCAATTCATGACAAATTTGAACCATCAATCCACCACAATGATCTTAAATTATGAATTGCAATGGACCCCTCTACAACAATAGCTCTTGACACTCTACATCCTCTTTGCATAAAAAGCAAGAACAGCATAGCTCCACAAAGAGAGTAGTGAGTTTAAAATCTAAATGATCAACCGCTATTACTTTGAAATCCACTACTCTTGGTCTATCTCTTTCTCAAGAAGGGGTAGTTCTAATTTCTTTGCGGTTGCCCCCGATTGGGTATTTAAGAGGCACATATAGCCCTATCTATGTTGGTCCTAAGCAATCACCATTAAAGAGATCAAGAGTCTTACTAGGAAAAAGGCATAGGTCTCGCTCTTAGTGTCCACGAAGTGAAATGAAGAACTATCCACACGTGTGTGGATTGAGAACCTCCATGCAAAAACAAGCTACTCTAGACATGATCTTGCCCCAAGGATACTTTCTTGTTTTCCCTAGGTTGAGCATGCAAAATGCTAACTTTCCTTTATGCACAAATCCTAGAACACGATCTTGGGTCAAAAAGGAATCTTGGGTCAACAAGGAATTTTGGGTTGCTTCATCTTCCTTTGATGGGTCACATAGCCTCACTCCCCTTACTTTGAACAAGTGGGGGGAGATAGGGGAGCCATTTTTTCACTATAGACAATTCAAATGCCCCAATCTCTCCTCCCATTAGTAAAGTCCACCCTTCGAGTTTGTGTTGCGTGGGATGGATATAAATAAATCCTTTGAAACATTTGGCCAGAACAACTGGATAAAATTAGCTACCCAAGTTCGTCAACCCCGTTCGCAAGGGGAAGGTCTAGGCAAAGCATGTTCATCTACATTTCAACCACAAGAAGATAGCTAGGAATATTCAATCTATCTACTTCGTATTGGTTTTGATCGAGTACCCTCGCAAAGGCAAAGTAAATAAGGAAAACCTTGGTAAGGCTCAAGGGCCTAATTGAACCCAAAAAAAGTATGCTTGAGTAAGAAATGCTTGATCTTCGCATGATGTCCAAGAGCACATAATGGGAGATCTCAGGACTTTGAGCTAAGCAAAAATCTAAGGAGAACATTCAACATATGTTGGCCCCTGCCAGATCTAAGCAAATTGACATAGAATTACTATGTTTAGAAAATGCTTCAAGAACTAAAGGGCCTTCTAACAAAATGTAGAGATTGCTTTGCATGGTCATACAAAGACATGAAGGGGATACCATCAAAGGTGGTAGTCCAATTCCTATGGAGGAGGATGCTAAATTTGTAAGACAAGCTTACCCAATCAAACAAAAGGCGTTTCAATGGTGTATACCATTTAAAAATATAAACAATACCTCCTTTCCAATCAATTCTCTTCCTATCTTATCACCAAATGCTTTTCTACAAGCCATGCAACATGGGACGTTGTTGTAAATTATTATTGCTCCTAATAGAATACAATTCACGATCCTCGTTCGACAAAGGAAGCAACACTACAAGGCCTCTCTACATTGATCATAGGTCAACCCCTAAAGGGCTAGAAAATGAACCATGAAATGCGTTCTACGTCATGATTAAGAACCACACAATTGGGGTGAGGACATTGTGATTCCTAAGTGAAGGATTGGGCTTAGATAGACTTGTCCAACACGAGTGGAAAAAACGCATCAGAAAACAAATCCTTCTATGTATGAAGAAAATATGGTGTACTGCACAAGTGGGCCCAAGAAGTTGTGCTCCACTCTTATTTAGCCAATGAAGGATCAATAGAAGATTACTTTTCAAGTGAGATCATAGTAGAAGCTTGTTGCAAAGGATGGACAAGGTTGTGCAAAGATGCAAACTAAAGTTGCAAGGTGTGACATCTACCAAAAGACGACATTACTTGACCCTTTACACAGTGTGGATTTGATTATAGCAGATTCACCCTACTAGAACAACTAAACTCACATATGTTAACAATGGCTACTGGCTATTCGAACAAATAGACAAAGAACAACTACTCATCTATCATGAGATCACTTTGAGGTTTGGTTGCCTTTTAGAGTCATTCATAAAGATTCTCAATTTTTTGATGTCATGATCACGATGATTGTCACCAAATTGGTACTTCTCTCAAGACATAAAGAGGAATCTTTATTGCATTGACAATGGTCAAGAAAGTTGACTTCGGTTAACTAGAATACGCTTTGTTTTACTTTTGCTTTGCATTAGTAAAAGAGAACTATGGGAACGCCCACATGGGACTAGGATTAGTCCAAGAATAGGAATGCATGCATTTCGCTAACCTCTAATGGGTGAAATTGTTGGAACTTGTTTGTGCAATGTGTAGGACCTAAGAGAGTGCAAAAAGGATCCAAGAGTGGGAAGAAAAGCACAAAAAGCAAGTCCCACGAGGCCTAAAAGCATGGACAAGGGGCACCTCTTTAAAAGCAAAGCCCACTAGATTAAAAAAGGCACCAAAAGCACCAGATTTAAAAAGAAAGCCTAGAAGGTCGGTTTTTTTTGTAAAAGTAGGTTTTAGAAAGCAAGCCCTAGCTTTTTGCTAGGCCTAGTCTATAAAAGACAAGCCCCAAGCCTCCCAGATTCATTCAAGAGTTGTACTCAACTTCATGCTCTTTTTAGAGCCAGTTGTACAAATTAATATTCTATTGCAATAAAGACCTTCAAGGGGATCCACCCCTTATTTCTCAACCCTAGTGATGTGTGTGCTACATCTCCTCCTTCTCTCCATCTGTTCTATCGCAAAGAATCTTTGAGATAAGTGCTGCAATTCTTATTTCATATTTCAGTTTGTGTTCTCCAGTTTCTATCGCGAAGTTCTTGTAAAATATTGGTGAAAGTAGCAATCTCTGTTCTCTCTCCCCCTCTCTTAATTCGTTTTGATTCCCAGAAGAAATCTATTGCCGCTCTTGGTCACGCGAAACTAGCAGATATTTTCCATGATATCTTTGAAATTCAAGTCTATCTTGGTGATTATCTATTGCAAATGCAGGATCCAAGCTGTGTTTCTATAAGACCTGATTCGTTTTGAGGGTTTCTGGCCCGATTTCAATGATCCGTACAAAATCCAAGGCCTACTACATGAAATCCAATGGACAACTAGAGTCCACTAACAAAAAAGTTATAAAATTACCTAAATCACGGAAGCAAGATTATCAAACAAGGGGCACAAGTTGCACGCAACAATAAAGTAGCCATACCGAATTGCCTGTGAGGGTAGCACTACACACCCCTTTTAGGTTAACATACAACTATTGGTATGGAATTTACTCTTCCCAACTAAGTATTGCACTACAAATAGCAATGCTTTATCAAAAAGACTGATAAAATTAGAGATCAATGCATGCAAAATGACAAACATAAAAAATGAGAAGGAAAGCATTGCACAAGTAGAATCTCAAGTTGGAGGAAGAGTAATTAGTCCTGCTTTAGAGTGCTCAAAAACATAAAGGAAAATTCAAATACAAAAAGACTCGTCCATTTTATATCAAAATAATGAAAGCCCATGGTACACTCAAACTACAATCCTTTAAGGAAGTGGCATTTGATGGATTTATCAATGGGAGTAAACTCACCAAATACGACATGCCAACACTTCATATGCCAATCATACAACTCTCTAAACCATACAATTGCTATTTACTACCAAATACGACATGCTAACACCTGAGATGCCAATCATACAACTCTCAAGCCATACAATTGCTATGATTGATACGGGCTAAATGACGAGACCTTCATGAGGAGCTAAATCTTAATTGGTGCCTATAAAGGGGATACCATCAAAGCTAACTATCAAGAAAGATACTAGATTTTAGGTTAGCAAACAAATCTCATACCTACATACTATAGAAATAACTAGGAAGTTCAACCATATTCTCTACAAATGATGTATTCAAAATGGTAGATATAACCCCCTTAAGACCTCTACATGGGCTCAAGGAATTCCATTTTAGCATAGGTGATCCTAAATTTACGCAATTATTCTATATCATAGATATGATTTAAAACCCCAAACGCTTACCTCAACCATTTTAGGGAGGCCATGGGTGAAACATACCAAAGCAATGCAAAATTAGGGGGCATGATAAGTCAACGTGGTGCAACGACAATTAGGGAGGGATTGGAGGAAAGCCAAAACTAATTAGAATAAAAGGAGAAACAAAGGAGTTAATTGTAAAAACTATCAAGTTGGCTTCTATAGGTAGCCCTATGACACCTTCCAAAGTCCTCAAGGACCTCTTGTTAGGATTTAGTCAGTAGACTGAATGTGAGTACGCCAAAGTCGTGAGCGTGAGTAAAAAAACATATATACGGCACACATGTGGAAGGCTAAGAAATTCCTAGGATAGAGTAGTGACATGTAGTTTGCAGTCACCATAAGAAATTTAGAAAAAACTAAGGGCCAAGAAGCACTAGTCCCGGCCAAAAAGGCACTCTTGCAATCTCTTGCACAAATGCTCTTTCCTGAAAAAGTAGGAAAATTATGGCTAGTTGGTGGCTCATGCTTGTGAAAATGAAGAACAGGCATTTGAAGTTCAAAGCTGGCCAAAACAAAAGACCACGAACCTCAAGGAAATCAGACAACATCACACTCCTATTTTGTGAGACACAAAACACATTCATGCCCATACAAACTTGCCCACAAAAGCTGAAAGGCTGATAACTTCAATAAGATCCGTATTGTTATGCTCCTCCATTAACCATTAGAAGACAATCAAGCCAGGGTAAAGTTGCTGGCAATACAAAAGTTTATCTTCAGTCAATTGGAGTACGCAAAGGTGCTTCTGTCTCCTGAGTAGGTTGCAGACTCTTTTAACACACACAAACCCCCTACACCCCAATGCCCATATATTTCGGCATACAGTTTAGCTTGCTATCAAGCCTCTGAGATGAAGGGCAACGTCACAATGCAAAAACCCTATGGACAATGTATCCATGAGCTGGGGAGTGAGAAGTCACTGACACGTCATGTTATGGCCCACAGTCGAATTAATTGTTCAGTTCGACATTTACAGGTTTCCAAATGCAGAATTTTGTTTACTCACAAACCCTACAATACCATACACTAGAGCATAGAATCACACAAGGTCTTTGTATTAGGTTGAGCACCAGAGATGAAGGGGAGGAGGTTCCTCACAATGCACCAAGCCGTGGTGGGAATGTACACTAAAAGGATCACACACACCATGCTATGCCCCACCATACCATTATATAATGCTCGATTCAACTTCGAAAGGTAAAGTTTTACGTACTCGAATGCAATCCCAACATAAATGTGACGAAATAGAACCTTGAAAAAATCATCTACCTCCACACATGTATCAAATCTAATGCTGCCAAAAAACTGAGAGACCAACTATGAGTGACATATTGACAGCAAAAACCTGACTGCAAGTGTCTACATATAATGCTGAATTTGAAGAGCTTAAATGAATACCCATTAATCAAAGATAACGGCAAACTTTTTCTTTTAAGCTTTTCCATTTATTATGAATCATCAGTTCGCTTTTCCAATAAAGATTCAATATAAGAAAATCCAATACTTGTCAAGGAAATTAAATGGGATGGGCAGTTCAAAAGATTTCCCCAGGGTTGAACACCTTTGACTTTTGAAATGTCAGTCTTCATGTCAGCTTGTGGAGTTGCAGCTTTCCCAAATACAGCTTCAAAAGCAGATGGACCTGAAAAAAAGGGCATCAGTTATAAACCCTTGATTGAGAACATACCAGAGAAACACTATATCTTCCAACCTTCCATAGAGAGGTAAGCTACACAAATAAATTGTAAATTTTGTTTGCAAATTACTGTCTCAAACACGCAGGCATCCTTATACAAAACTAGAGATATATAAGCTTTCTTCACAACGTGGAAAGCATAAGCATTGGCAATGTTTACAATGACAACACCCACCAGCAGGTACAGAACTAAAATCCATGACGATACTCAACAAAACATTGATACTCAACAAAACATAGGGTCACTAATGTTGAGAACAACTTGTTTAAATCAAGACAGTTGCTTCTGTATTGGAAATAAGTTTAGCACCAACAAGATGGCCAAGACGGATCTTATAGAAAAAAAGGGGAACATTTGTAAAATGTGATCCCCTGCATGTGGCTCCTAAGAAGTGGTGAGTCTATGAAGGTAATGAATGAGAAGAACTTGCCAACCACTAAGAATCCATCTCACAAGCTTGTATCAACCAGAAGACCACCTTTTAGTGCTAGAACATTGATTGGGATGAGTTACAGCCCCTACACCAAATCCGAGTAGAAGGGTGCCTGCTACGTAAGAACACAGCTGAAATGCGGGGTGACAGATTTTCCTTTTATAATTGGGTAGCCTTCGCAAGTGCTTCCAGGTTCTACTTTTTTTTCATTTTTGTTCATGGTTTTCAAATTCACACATTCAATGTTTTCTGGAAACAACATCCAAACCTATACACAAGGGACAAAATCTGAGAACAAATCACCTGACTTGAATTCGAGGGAAACATACTGCCAAAATAGCAACCCAAAAGGAAGCTTACTATAACTGGAGAAATGTTTATGATCCTACTAAATTAACACAAAGCGCTGTTCAAATTTCACAACATTCTAAATTCTTGTATACCTGATGCACACTACAGAAACAAAGCCAACAGCATGCAAGAGAACAATAGGAAACCAAACATGAGACAAAGGCAGATGAGCATGAGAATGAATCCTGAGAGAGAGAGAGAGAGAGAGCTGATATGATGTGATATGATATTATTAATGTCTGTTGGAGACCCAACAAGAACTATTGAACAAACACGAATCCATGAAAAAAACACCAAACAAGATCTATAGGACAAAGGAGAATCCATGAAAAAAATACATGTTGCAGCTCTAAAAATAGCTGTCAACAGCAATAGCTCGTGTTTGTGTCCGTAAGCATGCTTGGGAGCTTGTGTACTCAATAACTGCGATGTGCCAATACATCCTTGATGTAAGCTTATATCCTCTTCGGTGGGGGGTTGAACAGAATGTGCAACTTCGTGTGTGCGGAGACCTACACTTCGTATTTCTCTCTGATATGCTGACAGGCTCGACAGGTGAGGAGTGTGTGGCGTTCGTCCTCTATGTCCTGTGATGGGCATAAGCTGCAAATCGGATCCTCTCATGGCACACTTTTCCATCTACCAGTCTCTTAAGCACCGAACAAAGTGATTTCACATCCAGTGAAAAACCTGGCATAGAAGATCATCTTCTGTTTTGGGTCCTGCAATGGTGCCCGGAACTTCTGATACATCGATCACCCAATATCCCAGCCACTCTATTCCTGTTTTGTACCAGCCCTTGTGTTTCAATACCTGATGTGTTGGCTTAGGTCTCCCCTAATAGTGGTAGCATGCCTGCTTCAGATAGCAAGATGGGGTAGGGAGTTTGAACCTTGATTCCCTCTTCGATTAGAAACCTTTCTGCACTCTCTCCACAATCTTCTATGAGCTTCTAGCGAGCCTGGGACCCACGCCTGGAATCATAAAGAATGACGGTTTGTACTAGTGTAGTGGATAGAGGTTTTAGCATCCCCAATTCCAGATGTGGTAATTTTTGCATGAGCTTTGTAGGCTGAAAGGGCCTTCATTCCCCCTAGGATCCTTCTCTCTACACACATCTTCCAATTGTAGTAGTCTGTGAATTCTAGGCCCAGGTAATTGTAGGAGTGTACCATCTCCAATGCCTCTCTCAAACCTGAAAGTGGGATGCATGTGTCTTTTCCCAATGATCATAACCTTGGTCTTTGCGATGTTTACTTGCATTCTGGAAAATCTGCAGAATCCGTATAAAGCATCCAAGTGTCTCAGTAGTTCATGTTCATCCTTTGCAAATAGGACCACATCATCTGCATATAACAACAGGAGTGTGTAGCCTGCAATTTGTGACCCTGCTATGATATGAGCCCTCATCCAATCATCTAGTTCATCAATGACTAGCCCAAATAGTATTGGTGAGAGGGAACATCCTTGCTTGATGCCTATATCACTGAAGATAGTGACTTGTTCACTTAGAATTTGAGTAGTGGCCTTGCTAGTTCAGCCCACACCCTTTTGTAAACTCAAAGCATGCCTTCCCTTAGGTCTTGGGGGACCCCTAGTTTTGTTATTCGTGCCCAAAGCTTCTCTCTAGGGACCGTGTCGAATGTCTTCTGAAGTCTACAAATGCAGAAATACAAAGTATTGCCTTTACCCATTGTTCCTGCTGCTACTGCTCTTATTGTGGTAACCTTACCCTAGAGCTTCGTGCCCATTCACTCCTTTTCTGTTGCCTTGTACTCAGCTCCACAGCTAGAAGTAGCAACTGTAAGCTTCTTTTTGCTGAACCAAGATATGCATGAAGCTCCAAGCATAAAACAATTGCCGCTGTGTGACACTCTAGTGTCATAGCTCCAGCCCAGTCATTATTGGGTTCTACAACGTGTCATAATATGCTGCTCAACACCGCATGCATCCTATGACTCAAGATGACCTTGGATATGACAGTCTTGAGGCAGATAATTAAAACTGCTAGCATTTCAGCACTCCTTGGTATTTATATAGGCTTGTATAATGTCAACTCATGGACCATGATGGTCCTTGTAAGCCCTCTCCAACGAAACTTGATGTGTGACTTAGATGCAGTCCATTATCAAGACCTCCACATGCTTCCCTCTACAAGATTAGAGGGCAAATGCATTGCCTTCTCCATGGAGGGATCTGAAACTATTTATAAGAGATGCTTGGCCCTCTTCCACCTAAAGCCATGCAGCATCACACAGCCCAAAGCCACACCCAAACTCGACTGGCCTCTAGCAAGTGGAAGACGAGGACAAGGACAGCACACTGCATAACCTTCAAGCACAATCTATGGACCAAGAGCCCAAACCGACAAAAACTTGTATGACCTCTGATATCAGTAAATGTCCCAGCCAAGATGCCATAGAGGTAGCCAAGATCTCCTCTATTCTCAGAAACAGGACCCGCATCAATGCATCCAAGAGGCTAAACACCTCCAAGGCCATCGTGGGGACAACTCAGGCTACTAGCCAGTATTGTAACAAACAGGCCACATCTCCCAATTCAGTCTAAGAGCCCTACATGCTTTGACTTGTAGTGGGCATACACAGAAAGATGCATCTAGAGGCAGACAACTTGAATCAGCTTTATTGTACCAGCCCATACGCCTCCTTCTCTATATGTCAGACTTTTTGGGGGGGCAGGGGAATCAGGAGTTCCCCATCAAGATATAGTTCTACCGTGATCGTTACTTGAGAGTATCAGAGGATGGAAACTATCAGACCCCAATATTGGTGGACAGACAAGTCTCACATGCATTGAGGATTGCCATTGGGCAGCCACAGATCTCTTCCGAACAACTGAGGATCAAGATAGTGGGAGCCACGGGCACACCTAGAGAGCAGCGGATCTGCAAACTATTGCACAATGGAGGAGGTTGAGGCAAAGGAGAACTTTTTATGTATATGCCCGGTCTACTATTAATTCGTGGTCTCGATACCACTGCCTTTTTCAGGAGAAGCACAGTTTTGGGCCCCTTTCTAGGCTCATCCACTTTCATGATCGGGTTTGCATTAGTCTACTCAATCGAGATACGACGACATAGAACGACCCTAATCCGACAGCAGGAGATGACGGTGGCATAGGGGACAGAGCTGGACCAGACACACGGACACGTCACACATTTCTACATGTTTGAGTCAGCCCCACTGGCATAGTGGAGGAGCTAGCTGGAATGAGGGTAGAGTGGATTAGCGGGAAGAGAGATCGTGCAGCCGTGGATCCAGAGACACAGACCACACATAGGGAAGACGCTGACAAGAGCATGCACAATGGAGGTCCAGCCTATCCTGGCTCTACTCAGAGGGGATCGTCAGAGTCAAGGTGTCACTCTTGATATGGCCTACCAGATACAGAGGTCATGGAGGCCACGCCCCCCACCGCAATGACAATGGACATATGACCCAGCAGAGACAGATATGAGACATCTTCGTATCCCACAGGAGGGCTGCCATGGCACCAGGATTGTAGCTGATAGTCGATCGCATCTCCCCAATCACATAGTCAATCATAGGATCTCTGAGTTCTAATTCTACTTCTAGTACTTCAGTTTCTTAGTATAGCACGCAGCAAGGGCCCAAGTGAGCCCTTGCCTCAGCCCATAGTGGCTTGCACAAGTTGCTTTTGTGATTGTACTTTGTCTCATAGGCCCCTGAGGCCTCCAGAAGATGTTAATATTTCTTTATGTCTTTCTTTCTCCCTCTCCATATGGCCCCCAAAAAGCACACATTCACATGCACACACACGGTCACACACCTGCTTACACAAGGGTATGTGCAGTTGAGTCTTGCAAGTACCTTGCTTGTTTAAAGTGCTGAATCTTCTCTTGGAAGTTGTTTCTGACTCATCTTGTGCAATAAAGGGATTGAACATGACATATTCTCCCTGATGGCTCATAAAAATGATATGGATCTTTGGAGATGACTGCTCTTCAGTATCAGTATTGTCAGACAATACCATATTTGGTGGTACACAAAATAAGATACTACCTTCGACCTGAGAAAAGTGCAACAAAATCCCCTTCAAACTCTGCAAAGAACATGAGGACCAGCACCTACCCTCAACGGAAGATGAGAATCTAATTGACAAGTCATCAAAAGACAGCATACATCTTGAGCACTCCATATTGCACTCGGAAAAGGAGTGTCCACGTCAAAAACAGCAATTAGTGCCTGGCCAGTTGTTTTGTTTGCTTTACTCCTATTTGCTGTCTGGCTTGAAGGTGCAAGGATTGCAAAATGTCTATGACAAAAGTCCACTGCAAGAGCTGCAAAAACAACCCACCTCAAATTTAGCATCCCAGAAATCAAAACATTTAAGCATCAGATACCACATGCCCATTTATAGATTAGAAATGCCCCAGTAAACTCTCTAAAATATTATCAGTTCTGATCTGTCATAAAACTGACCCCTTGTCAGAATCAACCACATGACTATGGAAGCTATGAATCAGAGCACAGAACCTACCCTAGCATTATCAATGGGAGAGGGGATTGGGGGGGAGGGACAAGTCTCCATCACTAAAATTACCTTTTACTTTTACATCATATGACCAACAAATAGAAAGAGTTTCCAAACTCCAAACTGTCAGCTGTGGATGCTCCCCCCAGGATGCAGATATAAGATGGTGTGTCATTGGCACAAAGGAAAGCAACTTTACTGGCTGAAATGGATCAAAAGAAATGTCACGTGAGAACAGTTGTGGGAAAAACAATCTTCCATTCAACTACCAGACTCCATTTTGAAAAACTGCAGGCTATTGCATGCTGTATTTCCGCCTTGAGCTTGCTGTTGCAGGTTTCATTTCATACTTAATAAAAGTCTTTTTCGTGGAAAAAAAAAGCCTGCAAGCTATGTCATTCACATTAAAGTCGATAAGACACATCTTCCATCTGGGCAATATTGATCCATGAAGTTGAATGCTCCCACAGAGGCTCTACTAAGTTGAATACTATTATGTAGACCAATACAAAGACTAATTGAAACAAGTAGGCCTTCTTCAAAGCTGGGTTGATAAGACCAGATAGCTCACAGTCAAAGTATTGCTGGCTAACACATGCACCAAGCCATTTGAAGCAGGATTCCAAAGTGTGATAAGTTCTTCAGCAGCAACCGCCAAGAGAGTCCCATCTGGAGAAAAAGAAGCACAATACATTGGCTTTTGCCTGCACGTGACTCCAACTTTAGTACAGTAGTCTTACAATTTATCCAACTTTGACAACCACAAACTCATCAAATCAAATATGCCTCTCAGATTTAAACCACTGCATTTAAAAAATATAAGATCTCATTGCCTTCTTCACCACTTATGGTTGTTATGTTGTGCTCGTATGTTATGCTATTTAAACCATTGCTGCTTTTTTTTAAAGTTGTTATGCTGCTATTTTAACCAAATTTTAAAACAAGAACATACTGCCTTGAATAATCTGGAACATGATTCACGTTTTCTTCACTGGAGGTCACCCCAGCCCAGAGGAGGCCACATCTCTTATATTAAACTATTGCATTTAAAAAAGTTTAAACCAGGTCAAACAATTCCTTCAGTGGTCCTCCTGAAGCTCCTGCACTTCCCCAGCTCTGCTCCAGCATTGCCTCAGCCCACCCTTCCCTTCTCCTCTCACCCTCAGGCCTCACCTGCGCCCTTCCCTCAACCTCAGCTTTGCCAACAGCCGAGCTTCCCTCTCCTCACCCTCCAGCTCCTTTCCCTTCCTGACCTCTCAGCATGTCCACCCCCATCTCCCCCTTGTTTCTGCCCTTCAGCCTGCCTTCCACCTGGCCTAGCCCCTCTGCTCCACTTGTTACAGCCAGTAAGAAAGTTGTACTCTGTAGAGCTTCCATACGTTCTCCTTGCCCACCATACAGCCCCTCATCCTTCCACACTACATCCTCTCCATCCAGACTGCTTGTTTCTCCACCCTGGCCTCTTTCCGCCTGCTCTCACTATCGCTCACCACACACACACACACATATACTTACCCACTAAAACTCTTGAGAACTTTATAAATTCACAGTCCCTCTCTCACCTACACACTCTGACACTCTCTCATGCACACATTCACCCTCTCATCGCACACCCCTCTCACTCTTTCATTCACTCTTCACTCACACTCATTCACATAAATTAGCACGCACTTTTCCCAACTCTCTTCCAGTATTCTTGGATAAGATACATTGTAAGTTTTCATGTTGTGTTGCATGGACATTGTGTGTAAGGGATCTAGTGTCCCTAGAGCCCCTGAATGTTGCCTCTATGTGGGAATGAGAGATTGCAGTTTCTATAATTATTTTGATTCCCTTGAGCTGAAGGACAGGGCTTTTGAGCTTTGGTGCATTCAGAAACAGGCGAGGGTGGTACTAGGTGAACAATAATCTATCAATTCAGGTTTCTAAGGGATTCCTTATAAAGAACTTTTTTCTGAAAATCATGGAGATTGCTGCTATAAGCTTGTCAAAGAGGTAAATTAAAAAATTTCCATTACGAAATAGTATTTTGCTCCAAGGTTATATCCTGTAAGCTCAGTTGGTGGATGGGCAACAAGAAGCTCAAACTTTTCCCTATTCTGTACACTTATGGTCATACCTCGGCGGACTGTCTTCCGTGGTAGCAAGTGTTGGGGAATAATGTACGAGTTGCATTAGGTCTATAGTCTATTTATTATTAAGGAAGTTGGGCATGGAGGCCTTCACATTTGAGTACAGCGTTAGAGTCAAGTTGCGGGACATGAAACCAGAGACTTTGTAAGTTTTCTCATTTGCATCAGCCAATAATATGGAGTGATAGGCAGAGGACTAGCAACTTCTGCACTCCACCCCAGTTTCATAGGATGTAGATAACGTGTAAAGAACACTTAAGCTCGAGAAAACATCTGGCCGCTGAACCTGTGTACCCTCAGCTTGATCGTCTCTTTGAAGCCAATCAATTGGTAGAGCTGTGTCGATTTACTGGGTGCATCTGCGAGTGTCTCATATAAATATCCATCTTGTGCTTGTGTGTGAGAGAGAGTGTGTGTGGGGGTGTGAATGGGAGGGTGAGTAAGTGATTGTGTGAAACAAAAGCATCCCGAGCTACTCTCCCAAGAGAAACGGATGCCACCTTTTTTAATCTAAAGGCACCTCCACCATGTTGAAGTCACCTCCAATAATCCATGAATCTGCAATGGGGGCCTAGGAAAGCAGTTCCTTCCACTAAAGGACATGTTCCCCTCTACGATTGGGGGCATCAAGAAGGCCAACTTTACATCCACCAAGATGAAGTAAAATCCACTTTGCTCTAGAGGCTAGCCGGAAAGCAATTTACATGACTTTGCATAGCCCACTTATATCCCTAACTAAAAAGAATATCAATGAGACCCTCAGTGACACCTGAACGAAGCTGATTATGAATCAGCTACCTTTGCCGACAATGAGGACACTGTCAAGACCCTGAATATTCCAGCTAACAATCCTCATTGACATGAAGAAGTAGATTGGGAAACCTTACTTGACCTAGTGGCAGAAACATCACCCTCCTATGAAGTGAATCTCCTGGAGTAATGGAGGGGAGGAAAGTCCACTAGGAAAAGGACCCCCGAACCTATGGAAATGGACGCTCTATCGGTATAATCTGGAAGAACAACATCAACAAAGGTGGAGGGCATAAACTTTGCCAAGTCTCCACTACCAACTAGAGGGGCAAAAGCATTCCTCTGAACCAATAACGGCACCAAAGTCCATAAAAATCCCTCCCTACAAAAGGGCTGCATAGCCACAAACCACCCTAAGCCCTTGACTAAGAAGGGGTACATGTTCTTCTAAAGGGGAAGGCGGCTACTCAAAAAGAGGAGGGCCAGGATCCGGGGAGGTGGTCTCTTGATCTACGAGAGGAGGTGAAAGAATGTCGTCTCTGGCCACAACCAAAACAGGGTGAGGGACAAGGCCAGCAATAGGAGAAGGGGGCTCTTGGTCTATGGAAGCTTGTGAAGGTACGCCATGCCGAATCTCACCACAACCCAATGAGGCACATCAGCAAGTGTTGTGTGTGCAAAAAGTGCTGAAGGAATACTTTGTCGAGAAGGAGGCGCACCAAAGGGATTCTTGGGTCTTTTCTTCTTCCTTAGGCAATCTCTAGTGAATTACTCAAAGATCTTGCAAATCCCACACTGGTTTTGTCTGCCCGACACCTCAACTCTCTACCAAAAGAGAAAGTCATCCGGATGCTAGAGCATAATATGGTCATCAAATAAGTTAGAGTCAATGACAATGACCCTAACTTTAGGAACTCCATCAGAACCGATAGCTTCATTGTGGAAGATAGTAAACCAAGGACAAGGGAGATCTCATCTGTCCTCCTTCACTATGTCGAAGCTACTATAGTGAAAAAGGTGAGAAAAAACTTCCTAGAACTAAGTGCCAAGGGACTAACCTCGAGCATGGTACCTGCGACTCTGGAAGAATCAAAAACCACCTGATAAAAACCTCGCCCCAATAAACAAACATCTGATAGGAGGAGGGTGGCTATGAAGGCGAGGCAAGAAGCATTCAACCCCTAACCTGAGTCCTAGAGCCATGGATGTGTGCAAAGTGAATGGTGGAGCTCTCGAAATCCACATCTTCCTGAAGCTCAACAGCTCATATTTAGAAAAAGCAATTTCTCACAGCCGGTTGAAGAGGACGAGGATTGCCTAAACTTGATAGCCATTGGTCAATCGAAGATGAAAGGCTGATTTAAACAGAATTAGGATCCAACCATCACTCTGAGAAAAAACTAAGAGGAAGGAGAAGGGTAGGAGGGAGGAGAAGGAAGTGTGTGTGTGTGTGTGTGTTGGGGGGGGGGGGGAGGGAGGCAAAAGTAGGAGGGAAGGGCAGGAGGCAGCAGCAAAGAGGGAGGCAGAAGTGGGTAGGGCAGCAGCGGGGAATGAGGGGGAGGGGAGAGAGGCAGCAGCAGGGAGGGAGGCCAAACAAGCCTTTGCAGATCCCTCATCCCCCTAGACAACTCTGGATGCCATGTGTAATCATCTGGAAGCCCAGCATGCACCCGTTTACCCCTCTCTTGGGATAAACATTAATTCCATTTGCCCCTTGGCAATTCACACATTTAGGTGCACCTAGGTCCTCCACCTTAGATTCGTCTAGTCTATGCCATATCACCCACACCAAAGACCTTGACATTAATTCTTTAAACCGTATATTTAAAGCACAATAAAATATAATACAAAAGTTGGTCCTCTAAAGGAAAATGTTCCCCGACCCTTCCAAGGTCATGTTATCTCGGCTCGAGCATAACATTCCTTCCCTCTTCAGGTATCAACATCCTCGATGATAAAATCTAGGAATGCTATCTGCATCTGATACATGGATTCCCAGGTAGCCTTAGATAAAGGTAGACCATGCAATGCAAACAACACCGTGGGTATCTTCCGATTGCGTACTTGCATGGTCCCTTAGTCCAAGATTCTTGTTGGTTGTCTCTTGCATTATCCTCTATCTCTTGAAACACAACACCTCAATGTGTGCAAAAACTTCTTTAAACGAGAAACATGAAACACTGAGTGCACCTTACAACCCTGTGTCAATTCTAATTTATAGGCCACCTTGCCTATTCTTTTTGGAATTAACCATGGCCCACAATATCGGGGTGATAACTTAGCACACTCTCTTGCAATCAAAGACGTGGAGTGTGAAGGAATTCTAAGAAAAACTTTTTCTCCTTCCTTAAATTCTATAACGGATCTATTTTCATCCGCATATGCCCTAGCTCTATCCAAAGCTTGGCGGATGTTAGCTCTCACAAGTGCTAGCATCTCCCGCATCTGGACCACATAGTTCGTGGCACTAAGATATTCCAACCATAGTTGGATTTGCTGGGCTATAACCATAGTTCTCAGCTCAAACGAACTCATTCCTACAAAGGAATGTTTTCTATCATTGTAAGAAAATTCCAATAGTGCACTTGTCCCACGTATGTTGCCTCAATGAAACATATGCTCTAAGCATCTCTTCTAAATTTTAGTTTACTATTTCGATCTGACCATCCGTTTCACAATGATCCCCACTACTCATTCCCAACTCAGTCCTTCGTGCCTCAAACACTGCAGTCCAAAAATGACAAGTAAATTTAACGTCTTTGTCTGACACTATGGATCTGGGTAATCCATGCAAATGAAATATGTGTTTAATAAACAAATATGCCACTTGCGGGGCACTAGCAGAGTCCCTAGTCAGAATGAAGTGAGCTATCTTGATAAGACGATCAACCACCACAAAGATAGAATCATATCCACCTTGTGCCGTAGGCAAACCAACCATAAAGTCCATGGAAATGCTCTCCCACCTACCTAGTAAAATTTCCAAGGGCTATAAAAGGCCAGGTGGCTTCACCTGCTCTACCTTACTCACTTGACACGAAAAACAACGCGTCACATATTCATGAATATGAATTTTCATTTTTGGCCAAAAGAAATCTCGTTTTACGAGATCATATGTCTTCTCGACACCTGGATGTCCCGCACACGGGCTATCATGACACTGTTGAATGACTCTCCCTAAGATTTTTTTGATTAGGTACTACTATCTTACCATTTCGTTTCAACACCATCCGCTATGGTATATCATGCATATGTTTGGCCTTCTCTAGATGCCAGATCATCGTTCTCTCCGAATTTAAGCACACGAGCCTTAGGCCAAAGGCTCCTGATGGACTCATCCTCTTTCTGAGTTTCCCTAATTTCAATCATTAGAGCGCTCTTTAATACTGTGAAACGCATGTTATGCATAATGCACGATAACACATCAGCAATTTTATTTTCCTTTCCTCTCCAATACCGAATTATCATATTGAACTCCTGCATGAGTCATGCCCACGTAGCTTGGCGGCCCCTCAAGTCAAGATATTTACAGAATGTTTTAGAGTATCATGATCTACATCTGCATAGAACTCTGAACCATACAAATAATGTCTCCATGTTTTCAAAAGCATAGACAACGGCATACAACTCTAATTCATGAGTTGGCCAATTTCGTTCAGAGGGAGAAGCTTCTTGCTTTCAAAGGCTACTGGCCTTCCCTCTTGGAGAAGAACTGCTCCTACCGCAATGCCACTTGCATCCGTTTCTCTGAAAAAAGGTTTTTGGGGATCAACTATTTTTAACACCACAGCTTGTTTTATGGCGTTAAAACTTTCTTGTTGATTCTATTCCCATATAAAAGGTACTTTATCTTAGGTTAAATCAGTCAATGGCAATACTATCTCGGAATATCCTTTGATATGCCTTCAATAAAATTGGACAAAACCAAGAATCGCTGCAAAGCGGTCAAACTCTGAGGGATAGGTATCGCAACCATTTCTTTGTCTATCCCCTAAGGAATATTCAAGTCTTACCATGCAACACACAGTTTTCTTTTTATTTACATACAGACTGGCTTTTCTCAAAGTACTGAATACTATTCTCAAGTGTTCATAATGCTCAACTATACTTTTGCTAAAAACAAGAAAATCGTCAATAAAATGTATTACAAACTTTCTAATGTACTGGAGTAGTAAATCATTTATAAGCATGACGAATGTAGCTTGAGAATTTGTAAGTCCAAATGGCATTACCAAAAACTCATAATGTCCACACCTGCTTCTGAAAGCGGTTTTATGCACATCCTCGACTCTAATGCGGATCTGATGGTAGCCACACTTAAGATCTATCTTACTGAAAATTATGGCTCGATGTAATGCATCTAGCAAATCATTGATCCGAGCCATCGGATACATGTGCTTAGCAGTGATATTATTCAGTGCTCTATAATCTATATAGAGACGGAAAGTATCGTCTTTCTTTCCCTTTAATATCACTGGCGAAGCAAAAGGTGAGAAACTGGGCTGAATCTGCCTCATCTTGAGGTATTCCTCCAATTGCCTTCACACGTCAGCTTCTTCAATAAAACTTAACCTATAGGGAGGCCTATTTACAAGTTATGCCCCGAGATAAGTTCAATCTTATGGTGAACATTCCACTCTGGAGGTAATCCATAAGGCAACTCATCCCTAAAACAGTCAAAGAACTCTGCAATTTTATCAGCCAACAGTCGATGGTTCAACTCTATGGATGCCATACAAAGAAACAAAAACTCTTCTTGAGTTTTTCAAACTTCCATTACAGAAACCAACGGTCCCTGAGGTAAAACCTTTTCACCTTGCACCACATACAACACATCGTTCATCTTGAACTAATAAATGTGCTTTTTCCAATCAATGGCTGGATTCTTCTTAGAATGCCAAGCCTTTCCCAGTGCCATATCTGCGTGAACAAGCTTGGTCATTTCGAAATCCAACTTCTCCGCATAGTCCTGAATTCGAAGTTCCACCTAGGTAACCCTTTGGTCCCATACTTCAATTGAACTTTCATATGTCATCCTGACCGTATATGCATAGTCAGATGGACTAGTCTTTAATTTCAGCCTCTTTACGATCTTGGAGTTAATTACATTGTGTGTTGACGCAAAGTCAAACAACACAATGACTTCATGATTGGCCACTTGTCCTTTCATCTAAATTAACTCCGTATTTCTTAATATATAAGCAGCACCTGAAACTATATTTACGACAATAGAATTCGAACCTCCAAGTATGAACTATAAACTCAAAATGCTCAAACAATAGCTATACAGGCATATATCCAGTCGCAAACTAAAGTAGATCTATGTATTGTAAATTGTGAAATTTAAAGGAATAGAAAGCCCCTTGGTCAATTGCAAATCCGCTAGACTATGCAAGTGAAGGCTTCAAGCCCACTGTCTTGTTCCATCTGACTGTAGTTTCTGAAGGCATACTTTCCAGACTCAGCCTCAAACGAAGATACCAACGGCTAGTGAACAGATCAACTCAGCTTGAGCTTGAATTCCAAGGCAGACCATCTGCAACATCGGCATCGAACTGTACTGCCAGCTACCTCACGCCATCACAAGAGCAATGAGATACATAATTGTTGCCGTGTTCCCTTTTACAAGTTCAAACTGCTAACATCGTTGGACTATTATAACTGAATCGTTCGGATTTGGACAGGGCAGCATACAATTGCAAGTGAACAGCGTAAGAAGATAGTTCCCCATAACATCGACACGCACGTTGCTGTTATAACAACCGATGCCAGCTTGCGAAAGCTGGACGGAGGTACAAGGAATAAATTAAACAAAAACTGTTTTTTTCCCACCACCATAGAGGGGGAAATAGGTGTAGAAGGCCATCGTGACACCAACTACGTGAACGGGCTCTTTAATGAAGGCTTTCTCCAACCAGCGTATGGCTCACATGTGCGCTTTGTTTCAACAAGCCTTTGCAGAGCCCTCATCGCCTAGACGAATCTGGATGCCATGTGTAAACATCTACAAGCCCCTAGCATGCACCCTTTTACCCGTCTCTTGGGATAAACATTAATTCCTTTGCCCCTTGGCAATTCACACATTTAGGTGCACCTAGGTCCTCAACCTAGATTCGTCTAGTCTATGCCATATCACCCACACCAAAGACCTTGACATTGATTCCGTATATTTAAAGCACAATAAAATATAATACAAGAGTTGGTCCTCTAAAGGAAAATGTCCACCGATCCTTCCAAGGTCATGTTATCTCGGCTTGACCATAACACAGGCGGCAAGAGGGAGGGGGCGGACAGCAACCTGGGGGAGGAGAGGCAGCAAGAGGGAGGGGGGAAAGGGGAGGAGGCGTGATGGGAGGAGCTGCAGGTCGGTGTCCACCTTACTGTTCCGGAATGCTATCGTTTGGAAACTATGATTTTCATTCCTCTTGCAATTCCACTGTGTGTGGTTATGAATTCAATCATGATATAGTTATTGCACGTGCCAATTCTTCTTGTTGATTCAATGGCAAACATTGTGATCAATAACACATCATAGAACACATTTAGGAAGCAGAGATTTACGCACAAATGGCCTTTGTCTGCCAATTATACTTCTGGAAGAGCATGAGCTCACACCCTAGACTCATTGCAATCTTTCATAAAGATGTCCACACTGTCCCAATTGTCTTCATCAAATCTATATCGTGTTGTCTACTCCCCCCAATATCCTATTAAAAATTGGGAACAAAAGGAAGAGACGAAAGACACACAGATTTCTTATACAAAAAGGTGTTCATTGAAATTGGAAGGTCCTGCAACATGTGGGGGGAAGCATGTATTTAAAAAATCACTACAAAGATCTGCCATCTCCCTGAACCCTAGAAACCCGAAATGCAATCCCTTAGACACATCATAGAGCTGGGAGCACAAGCTATAGATTTCAAAAGGAATCAATGATAAATGAAGACATACTGATAGGATCCCACAGATCTACATCTCCAGCTAGGTAAGTTTGGCACATTTTGATCCTCTTTTTCGACATCATTTTGTATCCACACCTGAAAGAAGCTTTACGTCAGACTTTTCAGTAACTCCCTGGCAAGGGTTTTGGGAGAGAAAAAAGGGAAGCAAGGGGGGGGTGGGGGGGGGCGCGGGGGGTTTTATGTTAACCACTTCATAGTAATATCAAGTACCTTGAATTCCCCAGCTTTGCAGCAGCTGACAGCCATGTTCAAAAAGGGATGGTAAACCAAACATGATACCTCTGTGCTGTTCAGGTAAAAAGCACACAAAAGAAACTCCATCAGCAAATGCTTCTATCCTATTGAGAGCTTTTTCGATCTCTCTAAATAATTTTGCCACATCTTAGCATATGCACTTGTACAAAACATACTTGAATTTTTTTAACACTATATTGTGCAACCATTCATGCAGACCTCTTTTTGTCTGCCTGTAAAGGTTTGCAACCAAGGACAACAATTAACCTATGCACCCATCCTCACATATAAAAACAAAGACCCAATGATTTTATGTGTAGCTATTGACACGTCCACAATGCTCTCGCTTGGTGATAGGTCGCCCTCATTACAGAATTGTTATAACAGCTCGCCCTATTTGTTGTATATAAACTTGTCATTATGCCACATCCACCAGCAATTGTCCAAGCCATCCCTTTTCTACAATATATTCAAAGGCAATAAAGTGATTTCTGATCTACGATTTGATATTGTTTTTTGAACTTGGAAATCTTAAAGAGTGCAATCCCAAAACATCCCATCTTAAGGATGTGATCCAAAAAATCCCATAATGTCTCATAAATACCTTCACCCAAGAAACATGATATTTGCGATGAATATACCCAAAGCAAACAAAATCAACCTATTATTGAGATGTATGTTTCCTTTAAGAAATTGGCATCCCAATATCTATTCCAAGTTTTTTATAGGACCCAAGTCACCTTCTAGAAATCTAAAAGGAAGTAAGGTCGTTTATATTTCTTAACTGTACTCCTCAAGTGATTAATCATGTGAAGCATATGACGGGAGCCAAGAGTATCTAAGAGCACTTGGCATCCTTGTATAATCAAACCTCTCCCACCAAGAGGGTTTCCCTAAAAGTCCAAATGAGATTGTTGGATCCCAAGAAGTCTTCATTGATGCAAAAACACATCAACAAGTTACACGAACTTCAGCAGGAGATCCTCCAGGCGGGGAAGCAGATATCTTCCAAGGACATGGCCATAACTCTACTGTCCCAGCTATCCTCTCAGTATGGTACCTTCTATTCGTCCTTGATAACCAGTGGAAGGATGAATGCGTTAACCTAATGGGCTTGTTTGCTGAATCTGCAAATTATAGTCCATATCCCATCATGTCCACTGGATGTACGAGGCAAATCACATATGAAATCCATGGCAATACTTTGCCAGGGCCTATCTAGAATAGGCAAAGGATGCAACAGCCCCGCTGGCTTTTGCTGATCATATTTCACCTTCTGGCAAGTGATACATGTCCTGACATAGGCATCCACATCCTTTCTCAACATAGGCTAATACAAATAATGTTCCACAGCCTTAACTGTAGCCTCAATACCTCTATGACCAGCGTATGGCGGAGCATGACTTTCTGTGAGAACCTTGTGCCTAAGCTGCTTGATGACACAGAGTCTTCCATGCATCATCATAAAACCATTCTTGAGGGCATAATGGTCATGCTTTTGCCCAGCCACAAGCTGTTCATGTACCCTTGAAAAATCAGCATCATCTGCATACTGATCTACCATGTCATCCAATTCATTGTGATATGAAATGGTCACTGCTGAAACTAGAGGCCTTTTAGGCATTGCATCTGGATGGGGCCTCCTCGAAAGAGTGTCTGCTACCACATTTTTATTGCCCGGCACATGCACAATCTGAAAATGAAACATAGAAAGAAAATTGGCCCATCGCATGTGCTTCTCGGATAGCTTCCTCTGAGTGAGGAAGTACCTCAGGGACTGATGGTCTGTCTGCACTTAAAAATCAGCACCCAAAAGATAGTGCTTCCATGCGGTAAGTGCATGAATAACAGCCAACATCTCCTGTTCATAAACCTGCATGTGGTACTCTGCATCATTGAGAACCTTGCTCTCATATGCCACAACTCTTTCATCCTGCATAAGCACACCCCTAATGCTATGTCCACAAGCATCACAATGGACAACAAATGGTTTTTGTAGGTCTGGTAGAATAATCATGGGGATAAACCGCCTGTGGTACGAGCATAAGCCAAGAAAGCTTCGTACTTCATGGATATTCCTCAAAGGTGGCCAATTTTTTATGGCTTCTACCTTAGCAGGATCCATCCTCACTCTATCTGCTGAGATAATGTGTCCCAGGAAGTGGATTTCATTCATGAAAAATTCACTCTTCTTGGCTTTTATAACCAGCTTGTGCTTGCACATCAGATTTATAGATCATACCTATGAGAGTGAACCTGAGGCTTTGGCAGATGAGCAAAAGAACGGAAGCAGTTGACGGCTGAGGACCGTGAAGCACTCAAGGCATCACGTACATGTAACCGATGTCATTATTGGCGGCATTGTCCTCAAAGGAACAGTGAGGGCACCAGTAATGGGTGCTCCCGTTCTTCTGAGGAAGAAGAAGGATGGTTCATGGAGAATGTGTGTGGATTATAAAAGATTAAATAAAATCCCGGTTAAAAATAAATATCCTCTCCCTCCTGCTAATGATTTTATGGACAAGTTGGCTGGAGCGGAGTATTTCACTATGATTCACTTACGAACCGGCTACCACCAGATTCATATTTATGTAAAACACATTGAAAGGACAGCCTTTCGGACTGGGTATGGACATTACAAGTTCCTCGTGTTACCTTTTGGATTGACCAATGCTCCCGCGACCTTCAATAAATGATGAATGACTTGTTCCGAGAATTCTTGGGCAAGTTTGTTGTTGTGTTCTTGGATGATATCTTAGTTTACAACAAGACTTTAGAGGACCATATTGGTCGTCTCAAAATCGTCTTAATTTTATTAAGACAAAATAAGTTGTATGCTAAGCTTAGTAAATGTGATTTCTTCATGAAATAGACCATTTACTTTGGACACAAGATTACTCACGATGGTGTTAGCATTGATCAAGACCACATTCAAAAGGTTTTGGCTTGGTTTCTACCTTAGACAATGAAACAACTTCGTTCTTTCCTAGGATTTACTGCCTTTTTGAGAAAATTAATACGTGATTTCTCCAAAATCACGATCCCCTTGACCAATGTATTGAAGGGTCATGGCTGTACGTCTACACAACCTATTACTTGGAATGAAGATTTGAACAAGGCTATCAAAAATTTGAGAAATTGTATCAAGAGTGCGCATGTTCTAGTGTTGTCCGATCCTACCCAGCCTTATGTGCTAGAGATTGATGTGCATGACTATGCCATCGGGAAGCATTATTCCAAGAGGGCCGACTTGTAACTTTTGAGAGTACAATGATACTCAATATCGTTGGCCTACCATGGAAAAAGAACTTTATGCATTCGTATATGCTCTCAAGGTTTGGAGGCATTACCTATATGGTTCTAGATTTGTCGTGTTGACTGATCATCAGTCGATCCGATATGTGTGTGAAGGGGATAATTTGAGGGACAGGAAGGCTCGGTGGGCTGAGTTGATGCAAGATTTTGATTTCGAGATTCCGTGTAGGAAAGGTTCTTTGAATAGTGTTGTTGATGCCCTCAGTCAGATTAAGATGGTGAATGCTTTGTCTTTTACCGAGATATCCTCTGATGTAGTTCAATCCTTGAGAGGGCTTTGCGCAACTGTTAGTCCTTTTAGTCATTATTGGCAGAAGGTCCAGGATGGTACCGGTATGATTGACCAAGATTCAGGGATTGTGCCACCTATGATTCGGGCGGCAGGAGGTCAATGGATGATTCCGAATGGCTTGCTGTTCCGAAATGATTTAATTTGTGTACCAGATGTGTCGGATCTTTGATCCAAGATTCTTCGAGAGTGTCATGACCCACCTAGTGCGGGACATCCTAGAGTACACAGGACTCTGTCTCTTGTGAAACATAGTTTTTACTGGCCTAAGATGAGATAATTTGTTCAAGACTATGTAGTAGGTTGCCGTATTGTCAAGTGACTAAGGTAGAACGCCTAGAAGCGCAGGGTTACTACAACCCTTGGACATTCTTGATAATATGTGGGAAAGTATTTCCATGGATTTTATTGCCGGATTGCCACGAACGCACAAGGGTCATGACTCCATATGGGTTATGTGGACCGCTTGACAAAGATGGCTAGATTTATACCTACTACATCCACGGTCACAGTGACTCAGTTGGCTCAACAGTTTGTTGACCGATTGTTTCATTTGTATGGGTTACCGGCTAACATAGTCAGTGATAGGGACTCTAAGTTTACGAGTGAATTCTGGACGCTTGTCTTTGACAAGTTGGATACCACTCTTAGTTTGAGTTCCTCTGAACATGCCCATTCTGATGGTCAAATAGAAGTTGTGAACCAACTTCTCGAGGATATGCTTCAGGCATATGTTTCCAAGAGGCAATCATCATGGGAAGACTACTTACCCATGGTTGAATTCACTTATAACAATGCAAAGAATTCTAGTACTGGTTTCAGTTTTTTTATGCTTATGTACAAGTTTCAACCCAAATCTCCGGTAATGGTCGGATTCAAGGAAATCAAGAATGATGCTGCGAAAACATTCTTGCAAGACATGCAAGAGATGTTGCAGTTTGCCAAGAAGTCTATTAGAAGTGCCCAAGATAGGGACATCTGTTATGCTAGTAGACATTGTACGCCTAGAGAGTTCTCTATTACAACAATGGTATACTTGCGTATTCCAAAGAAATCCAAGAGTCTCAGTATTGACAGGTTAGGAACTTATCCCCCAAATACTGTGGTCCATTCAAGGTTATCCGAAGAATTGGCCAAGTCGCATATGAACTGGATTTGCCTCCTAATGTAAGGATTCATCCAATCTTTCATGTTAGTAGACTGAAGGAAGTGCTGGGTGCTGAGGATCAAGTAGTTACTCCTCAGCAACTTATAAAGGTTGAAGATTTAAACTTTTTATACCACACGAGATTGAGAGTATTCTTGGATTTTGTGAACGTCAACTTCGAAATAGGACAATCATGGAATACAAGATTAAGTGGAAGGATCGTGTCGAGAAGGACTCTACATGGGAGACATTGACTAACCTTTAGAGAGAGACCCCGGACTTTCTTTTGAACTCAGGAGTGAGTTCTTAGAGGAAGGGGAGTATGTCATGTGCACGCATCATATCTGATGTGTGCTAAGGCGCATAGGACTAGCTTTGATAGCCTGAGGAGGCTAGTGGCTAGGCAGGCGATTCTCGGGTTGGGTTGCAAGGGCAATGGACGAGTTAGGATTCCAACTATTTTTAGCGACACTAGGCCAGAGCCTATATAAGGGGCCCAGGGGTTCAATTTTCATTCACGCAAGTCAGACCAGGTCTAGCTCTTCCTTGCTGGTCTAGATCCTGAATCGTGTTGCGGACGCGCACCTCCTTTCTAGCGTAGCCCGGATTCCCAACGTAGTCCTAAGGCCTTCTAGTGGTATGGGACGCCTTCTGAGTTTCTAAGTTTTTGGGATCTATAGCTATAGCTTAGATTAATAGCACTTCTTAGCGACCCTTTCCTTCAGCCCTTTGAGGCTTGTATGAGTTTCCAAATCTATGTGGTGTACTTTGTCCCATAGGCCCATAAGGCTTTCCGCAGACGTTAATCTCTCTCTCTCTCTCTCTCTCTCTCTCTCTCTCTCGCTCTCTTCTCCAAAAAGAGCAGCAAAATCAGAGCTTGAGTTATACTTTCAGATTTTTGAAGGTTTCTTTTTGAAAACCAGAAGGGATTATCCAGTTATTCTAGCACAAGATCCAAGGGAGGAAAAAATGCAGAACCACATGGTCCAACATGGACTGTTCACCTGACAGAAAAACAAGGGGAGAAAATGAGTTAAAATATAGTGTCATTTGGGCTAGTGCGCAGAAGATAGGTGACCAGCGGTCAAAACTTGCATAAATACCATGAGGGACATTTCCAAGATGCATGATGGTGACATTGAGAACCTACAGAAAATACTTGGGGGCAGCAAGGACGTGGATTTTAATGCTATGATGCAGGACATGCATACCCCCATGGAAGAGGAAATGAACAAATGGAAGTCAGCTATGCATATACAAATGGGAATCCAGATTGGTAAGGTACGTGAGGAGATGTCCACATGGTTGATGCCAAGACTAACCATCACACATTGATGATCAAAGAGCTAGAAATGCAGGTCACCAAGCTCAAGGGAGAGAATGAACTGCTGGAAGCACGTAACCCACTTGAAGAGGGGGAAATCAACCACCTCTCAATGAGGAGTTGAACATGCTGAAAACAGAAAATGAAAAACTCAAGGAAGAGATGGCTGCCCTACAAATGGCAATACAAGGGAAGCAAGAGTTCTCCAAGCAGATAGATAAGGGGCAGGCTGAAATGAAAGAATGGAGAGAAGTAGTCACTAAGGGCAAAGTAGCTCCAATAAAGAAAAAGCTCATTTCTGATGCCTTAGAAACACACACTAGCCAAGATTTATAGATCAATACTAGAGAGAGAGATCAGCAGTCATGCAGAGGCAATGGGGACAACGGGCACTAGGGCAGGCTGGATTCAGAAGGTAGCACTCTACACTAGATCACATCTTCACTCTAAGGGCTATCATTGAGGAGGCGAGGTCTAGACACCAGAAAGTCTACACATGCTACGTAGACTTTAGGAAGGCCTTTGACACAATCCCATGATCCCACATGATCAGGAGACTACAGGAGATGCAGATTCCAGAGACGCTGATCTGGAGGGTGATGAGCCTATATGAGTCATCAAAGGCAGAGTTCGTGCCCTAGGTGGCCTATCAGATTGGGTAGAGAGCATGATCGAGGCAAAGCAGGGCTGCCCACTCTCACTGACTCCTTTTAGACTTTACATTGATGAGATCACATACCGCCTAGGAGGCGAGGGATCATTATTGGCCGACCTCGTGATACAAATACTGCTATAGACTGATGACATAGTCCTTATATCATCTTTAGCGAAAGGGCTGCATAGACATCTAGAGGCCCTAGAGGTGTTCTGCATAGAGTGAGACCTGACAGTCAACCTTGAAAAGACCAAGGTTATGGTCTTCAACACCTCACAAGCAGTGCTCCGCCGACTTAGCTTCAATTATCGTGGCAAGCCAGTGAAGATAGTACAGTCCTACACATATTTGGGAGCAGTCTTCACACGACCCCTTTTCACGATGACCCATACAGCCCAGGCACAACTTGCACGGGGGCGGACTGCTTTGGCTTAGCTAGAGCGACAATGCTTCCAGGCACACTTCCAGGATCCATCGTTGAAGGGCTGGCTTTTCAATACGCTAGTGCCACCTACTGCCATGTATGCAGCAACCCTCCTGAGGATGCGATCACCCGAAGACAGAGTCGAGGAAATTTGAGCGGCTACAGGTTCTTAGGATGATTCGGTGTAAGCCCTCAGTCCCACACAAGATAGTACAGGCAGAGTTCGCCATGACACCTCTCCAAGTTGATGCCATCTTTCAAACAGTGACTTTCATCCACAGAGTTTGGGACTTATCTCACTGGAGACTTCCGAGGCTGGCCCTGGAGTATTCCAAACGACTAGTGAGGATTCATCATTAGACCCCAGTACCTCGAGGACAGAGGAGTCTCACATGCATTGAGGATTGCCATTGGACAGATGCGGGTTTCGTCCCATCAGTTGATGATTGAGGTGGGGAGAGCTACAAGTATATGCAGAGAGCAGAGGATTTGCACGCTATGTACACTGGGGCATTGAGACAGAGGAGAATTTTCTCTATATTTGCCCAACCTATTATGAGATACGGGGATGCTACCATTGTCTCTACCTAGAGGGGACTGATCCATTTCCGTGACCAGATCTATATTGGGCTCTATTTGATGGAGATGCGCCAACATAGGGAGGCACTACTATGATGGATCAAGGAGCAGCAGGAGGCGACTAGACCACAGGACATAGAGGCTAACCGGGCACAGCGACGCGTCACATACTTCTATACATATGAGTCAGCTCCAAGACATAGTGGAGTAGAGGAGGAGGAGCTAGCTGATATAAGGGCAGCTTGGATTAGCATCAGTTCATGAGGGAGCGAAGGAAGTGGGAGGGAAAAGAAAAAAAAGTCGGGCCAATACTACCTTGCACAAGCCTCAAGGTATGATAGTGGAGTGAACAAAAGAGAGAGGGCTGGTGGTAGGATACAAATTATGTGTTTAGGTTTGCTCTCTATGCAAGGCTTCATTGTCCGATTGGTCCTCATAGGTGAATACGCGATATAAATTCAGCAGGTTGATATGTGAAGCGCGTTGAATATCAAGGTGGTGTCAACCTCACGTTTTTGAAGAAGGGGCGTCCAAGCATGTGTCTAGTATTATGCATGGCATTGTTTTTGGTTAACAAAACTTTCCTGGGACTATGTTGTTGGGAGATACTTAAAAAGAATAATCTTTCATTCACGTGCAGTTGTAGCTTGAGTGAAGGAATTTAGGCTATTCTTGATGATCCTTCTTCTTATGTGCTAGCCTTCATCATGATTGGATTTACCCTTACCTTCACAGTTTTCTTAGGAACAAGACTTATGTATAAATGGGTGCTTACTAGTGTGTGAGTGTTTGTCTATGTGAGTATGTGCTTTACAAGGTCTACATCCGTAGTAGGAGGTATTTCCTTTGTGTAATGGACTCTACGTGCATGGAGACCGCACTGTTAGGTTCCTTTTCTAAGGCAGTCCTGGACATACATATTTTTTGGGGTGTTTTGCATGCTAGTTTCAACATAAATTTGGGACTGTCCCTGATATAGTTGAGTAATGTTTCAATATCACATCAACACTAGGAATTTTAAATAAAGATATCTCATTGGCAGTACTTCGTTTAATAGTTCATTCATGTTGCCATAGAGTTCTAAAGGTATTCTCGACCTGTTCTATGTTAGTGTGGGTATCTAAAGCTTAGCATTTAGTATGGCACTCAATGTTACCAAAAAACACGTTTTGGGCCTGCAAAACATGTTTTGCCGAAACGTTTCGGCGAATCGTAAATAAAGTATATCTAATTGGTAGTAGTGCGTTTAATAGTTCATTCACGTTGCCATAGGAATGTCAGTTTTAAAGCTATTCTCAACCTGTTCTACATTAGTATTTGTATTTAAAGTTTAGCATTTAGTATGGCACCCAATGTTACCAAAAAACATGTTTCGGGCATGCGAAACATGAAGAAACGTTTTGTAGAAACGTTTCGGTGAAATGTGCGAGACGTGCATGCATAGGGCAAAACACCCTAGGTACAAACAACTCTTTGCCCGTAGGCTGTCTTTTGTGTGTGTGTGTGTAGAGAGAGAGAGAGAGAGAGAGAGAGAGAGAGAGAGAGAGAGAGAGAGAGAGTTTATTAAAGTCTTTGGGAGGCAGATGGGTGAGCTGTGAAAATATCTCGTACCTGCGTTTGTCAAGCTGTCTCACGTTGTGGCGGGAACACGGTCTTCTAGATCTCTAAACTCTCTGGGCTATGTCTAGACTGACCCCTTGTCTCTGTCGGTCTCCCCCGAGGAAAGCTATGATAGGTCGGACCTCAATAGAGTGTGCTCTGGGCACTCTTTGTCTCGTGCGTGATCTCTGCGTTCCTCTCTCAGTGGCACCGTGTCGGCTCTCTGACCCTTCTACCTTTTCTACCTTTGCTATTCATTTTTCTCTCTCTATCTTGTTTGTCATATACTATCCTTCTCTCTGCATTTTGTTTTGTGGCTGGGCCACTAAGCTTGACCAAGTTAAGAGTGTAATACAAGGAGCAATTCCAAACCCCCCTCTTGAACTGAGCTTATTGTTCTGGCAATGTCCAATTTTGAGAAACCCAAATGTCAAGCAAGGATGTACAAAAGACCCCTTTACCAGAAAAAGTCTCACAGCACATGCCTTCAGTCAAACAAGGTCAAAAAAGCTGCTTTTTAAATGTGCCATCCTGTTGGAAAAGTGGATGTAACACATACCTTTTAAGGGACAGCTGAGTCCCATGCACACTGCCCCATAAGATCAGGCAAACTATTTGGCTGATTGTCTGTCCAGTTGACCAAACCAGGAACCCCAAAAAGCCAGGCCAGTTGACCCAGCTGTTGACTCAGGTATGAATTCACAAATCAATTGTACAGGAGCTCTGGTTGTCATCCCTACAAGGTCAGATGTAAGGGCCAACAGAACCCCGCCCCATAGTTTGCCTCTTAGGCAGCTCGGTGTGATGCATAGATGGGCCTCTGAGGGACTACAAACAAACAGCCAAGCATGCTGGCCTCATAGTAGCTACTGAACCTCAAGATAGAGTGTTTGCAGTGTGGATTGTGCATCCTACTCGACATTTTATGGTGTTATCTAAATGGATGATTGTAGCCATCCACCTTGAGTGGATTGTCTACGTGGGATGATTCGACCATCAATCATAAGTCTCCTCATGTTCTTTCTTATGACATTGTGTGAACACTTCCACAAATAGCAGACAATCTGGTTGGTCATGCCTGCATAACCTCTATCACAAATATTGATCCCTAAATGTATGAGCATTGGCCAAGAAGCTAAAGTTCCTACTCTATTGACAAAAAACATGAATTGCATCCATCACATTGTATTTTCTTTCCTACAGAAATGCATTTCTCTAGCAAGATATTTCATAGGAACAAGACACTTGGAGTAAACATCAAGGATTATGGTTGAAACTACATAAACGTGAAGCTCAGAGAAGTATGTAATGACGAGAAGTCCTACCAAAAGCAGTACAAAGACAAAAACATTTTCCAAATAATGATAGTAACATGCAGCAGCACTTTGTAACGAAAACATCCTTACCCATGAGGGTCATCTATTCGAGTATTTAAACAGAAATCTGCTTTTGCAGATGTTTGCTTCCAAAATTTAATACAAGAACCTCCACCAATCCCCTCCTCTGCAAGGCAGCACTCAGCTGTTGCCATAACAGAACCATCCCTTGAAAATACAACATGGGTCACAAATACCTGAAACACAAAAAATCCAGAGAGTGTTTTGATGCATAGCATGCAATTTTGCTCTCTGAAAACTGTAAAACATTTCTCATGTGACATTCTAGGTCGGTAAAAGCAAAGATGGCGTTTCACAAATAAAATCTGGGGTCGCGGTTCATTAAGTATTTTGAAGACACTAGTTTCCGACTTTAGAAATAATGTATAGAAATCATCCTTGAAAAGCAAGGGCAATGTGATACTACATGCAAATACAAGGCACCATTTAATGCATGTCCCTCCACAACCTGCCTTGGCAATTTATATCAAACCAAATCAAAAAACGTGGCACACAAAGCACATTTATGCCACTTAGTCTATATATGCTTGATTGGAAATATTGCAAGGTGTGTGTAAAGAATCTGAAGCATCTTTGATACCAACTTCAAAGCATGTAACAACATTGTGAAATATTAAACTGCCCCATATGCTGGAAAGGAAGTTATTGGGAAGCAATTGTAGTGCATGCATGGGCTCGTTATGGAGCTCAAAACAAAGTGTTATTCCCCCATCATTACTTGACTATAGGCTGCACATCCGATACAATTGTGTTGTTGAGAGTTAGGACGCTGCTTGTTAGTGTTGTCCAAGTTAGAATAGCAATCTATTACCACGATCCATGGTACATTCTAGGGATTGTCCACAATGCCGGGTTACACTTCTTGACAAAAAGCCACCACAACAACACCCAAAACCAGAGGTCCACTCATTTCCACTGTCAACAAGGGAAAATCTCGATAGAAAGGAGTGCCAATTACTAAAATTCAGGAGCTAATAGACACTATGGTCCAGCTCAACAAAATGGAGTGTGAAGCCAACAAAACCGAAAGAAGGGTACAATTTAAATATGCGACTGGCTGCTACTACTCGGAGGACTCAGGGAATGCAGAGACTGTCCTTTCTTCTCTGAGGTCCCTATGGGTTTGAGGTGGCACTTTCAGCCTCAATCCTCGCTCTTTCATTTGAGGAGAGCTGATCCTCTCAAGCTTTCTCATGCAGTGGTGCATGGTATACTTGATGCCTTGAGCACGTTATTCTTCAATGTTTTTTTATACATAATAGAAATTCTTTTCATGGAGAAAAAAAGGGGGTACAATGGAGACAATGCAAGATATCAACCTTGCTTGGCATGATCACTAATAACCAAACTCAAGTTCTACATCCTGTTTGATGGATGAAGCTCTAAGGACTTGATTTTTTAAAAATCAATAAAAGGAACTGCATCTAATCCACAGCCCAAAAAACGAAAAGAAGGATCTGATGGATACAAGGCGACGAGACCCTTTGAGACATCAGCCTTTCTTTGCACTCTCACAGCTTGAGTTAGATTCTATGTGATGTCTGCCGGTGAGTAGACCTTCAAAAGAGACTGAATCCATGATCTTGGTTAGATGGCCATGCCTGCGTGAGACTTTTCTAGTCCGACAAGCCTCCAATTATTTTGGAAACTTCTTTGTTACAGAAACACAAATGGGCTTGTGTTATCTAGCAAAACCTTAATCCTAGAAGGCAAACCTATGTAATTAAGCTAATTACCATAATTTAAATGCTCTTCGCAAGGAAGTTTGAAATAGCTTGTCTTAATCCTAAAACACAAATCATGAAGAAAGGTAGAGCTTAACCTGATCATGAGAAATCAATAAATAAAGTACATCATGCAGGAGCGCCAAACATTGGGTATTAATCACAAGCAATATCAAGGAACAGGAGGAGAGTAATGCAACCATATGCCATATCCATTGAATCGAAGAACATATCATCATCCCAGACCTTGACGGAGTGCTTTAGCTTGGGCTAACCCGAGTGTGTCCAATGCATATATAGCATTGCTTCCTCATACAAATATTCTCTTGCCATTTTTGTGACAAGATCTATGTGTCTTATCTCATCTCTTCTACAATAACTTGCCTACAATGGACACACCACAAACTCCATAAAGCTATGTGAAAAACATATCTCAAAAAAAACTATCCAAATACCCAATGGAAGACAAACATGGTAGCATGAGAGTATACAAAATGTCATTTACAAGGGCGACATGGGTCTCACATGACCTAAGAGTGGAAATGTGCAATTGAAGTGTTCAGGCTGAAGGAGTAATGAATATGCAGCTCTAGAACCCCATAACGCATGTCTCCAAGATACATAGAGACACAATCCTAGATGTAGCACACCTCTATTGAAAATATATAAGAGGGGGCCCATAGGCACTATCCCTTTGAAACATATCAGGTTGGATTTCGGGGATGCCTCCATTGGCTCCCAGGTCTCACCTGCTTGGTGATGTCCTATTAAGAAAAAGACTGTTGACTACCATGAAGACTAGGTCACAGTTCATGTTTTGTCTCAAAATCAAGGGTAGTTCTGTTTATTCAACTTAGCTCTTCTTTTTTGGACTGTATTCATTCATATAAATTCATAGTGCAATTGCTCACCATGTGTTGAAGCTCGGTTGTTGGAAAATGTCTCAACACATACTTCTAGCTAAAGTCCTAATCTTTTGGTACCACATTGGAATCCGCAACGGAAAATTGAATAACAATGCTATATCCTACTCGGGGTGTGCATACAAGTGTATAAACCATGCTCGGATCTAGAACAAATAGCAAATATCGAAACAAAACCTGAACAATAATTATCAAAAAAGGTGCAGTCCACCTAACATGGACAGCGGGTGCCTCCCAATAGTGCTGTAAAACTGTTGCCCTAATCTGCTGCTCACCCTGCTGTGCACTTCTCGATGAGGTCTTCAGTGGCTTGGGAGGAGCCCAAAAAACATTCTGCATACACCTTCTCTACTCTACCTGTGCTCTGCTGCTGGATGAGCTCTTCATAAAGATGAAGGCTACTGCTCCTGCTGGAATCTCTCTCTCCACATTCTCTAGTGCTCTGATGCAGTTTTGGAGGCTGGAACGACATGCTGGATCCAATGCCCCTTTGCTGCTAACCTTCTGCTTACTCTCTCTAGTGCCTTGGGTGCACTTCTGAGGGCTTTGGCTACAGCCTGCGATGGTCTCTATGTGCCCGCCGCTTGCAATGCCATGCCCCACAGACTGACCGACCCAGTCTGTCACAGGCTGACTGGGGTCTGTAAACCTGGCTGACCAGTCTGTGGACTGGCAGACCAGGGCAGTCTTTGGGGGGCTATAACACCCCCTCAGGCCTGCTCCCTTTCTACTCATAAACAGGGTGTTCTGCCAGTCTCTGTGCAGGCCAGTGAACAGCCTGTTTGGCCCAGGGGATGGCCAGCAACATGGTTGTCCATTATGGGACAGGTCTGCCCTAAAGGGTGAACCTTCATTTAATACAAAAAGGACAATGGTGTGCTGCCCATGTCCAGCATGTGTGCTGCCTAATGGCAGACACTTTATCCTCTCCCTGTCCCCAATTTCTCTACAAGTACCAATTTGTAATACTCCCAAGAAATAAAGAAGAATCTTTAAAATTTTATTAGATCCACTTCGGTCAAAGAAAATCGACTTTGGTTAACTAGAATGACTTTTATTTATTTGTTTTTGCATTGGTAAGAAAAGAGCTGTGTGGACGCCCACAAAGGACTTGGATTAGTCCAAGGCATGCATTTGACTTAACCTCTGCTGGGTTAAAGTGTTAGAAAATGTTTATTGAATGAGTAGGACCAAGAAGAGTGCAAAAGGCCCAAAATTCAAGGGGCAAGTGCCAAAAAGCAGGTCCCACAAGGACCAAAGGAGAAAAACGCTTTCTCTATGGAGAAAAGCAGTAAAAGCTAGCTTTAGTAAAACGTAGCCTATTCTAGTCTAGAAAGCAAGTTTAGCTTTTGGAAAAGCACAAGCTAGGCCTCATCTATAAAAGAAGAGCCCTTGAGATCTAAATAGTATTAAGAATAGTACTCAGCTTCATGCTGCCTTTGTGAACCAGTTGTACAAAGTTATTCTATTAGTCCTTCAGTTTGGGGGTGGCAGCCCTCCTTTCTGGCCCCTAGTGCTGCGTTTTCTCTCACCCCTCTACCCCTCGTTCTCTCTCTACAGTAAATTGTTTCTCAGCTCCACCGTTGGTATTCCTACTCGCTGTTCAGAGTTTCCAGCTTCCGAACCGATTCATTCTTCAACTGTTATTTGTTCTTCGGTGCTGCGAATTGACTTCCTTTGCTGTGAATTAGTTCCCAGCCAGTTCTGGCCTCATTTCCTTAAGTGCGAATTCACCAGGGAGCTGTGTTTTGATAGTGGGAGCTGAGTTAAGGTTTGATTAAGGTTTCACAATCCCCCATGCTCTCCACAGTTGGGGGCTTCCAAATGGGGAGTTGACCCTTTTCTTCTGACATCAGTATCCTTGAGACGTCAGGTGGACTCTGTTATTGCACTTGGATCTTATTATTGCAGAATATGACTAGATAAATATAAATGCCTTCCCATGTTTCACACAATCCTTGTAATATGGGTAAGTGACTTTCCACAAGGTCATGTTTCACATAAAATGGGTGTGTGACCTTCCACAAGGTAATGCAAAAGTTATGAAAGGGGACACTGTGAAGGAAGACACAAACCACGTAGGAACAGTAGGCCTAAAAATAAAAATCAATCAAAGGACTGCCAAAGGGTTCATGATTTTAAAATCCATTTGCTTTCATATGCAGTTAGTGAGGAAAAACGAAAAGCTGTGCTAGCAAACATTACTTTGATATATATTTGAATCATCTCTCATCTCTCACAGGGTGTAAGGAATCACTATTAGTTCAGAGTGATCGCCAGTCCCATAGATCCTGAAGGATCCCACGCGGAATTCAATACAATCATATCATCTCTGAATCACTTGGGTTCTAGAGTAACGCCGTTCGTCGCTTAGCTCTCCAGCTCGTTGCTCAGCTCGCTCAGCTTGTCGTCGTCGTCGCCGCTCAGCCCATCCGTCGTTTGCCTCAGCTGTCCCCTGCCCCGCCTACCTACCTGTCATGTGCATGGTGTACCTAGGGTTGGATAGCAGGTGAACGTGGGTTACAAGATAGCATAGGGCCGGATGGCTAATTTTAGCCCAGATTGCTATATATAGAGATTGATGCATATATAGTGCTCCCTTTATATGGAGGGAGCTATTCATAGCATTGTGTTATCTATAGCGGGTTTCCTTCTATATAGAGGGAGGGCCAATGCTATTGTGCAGATCAGTTGAGCGCTCCTCAACTGATGGATAGGGCTTCGACCCTGGCCCGGACTCTGGCCATCTACATGGCGGATCGTAGGTGGTGTATCGAAGGTCCTTTGGACGGGCTCAGGTGGTATGGGATGCTTGGGTTAGATATGGGTGGTCGGGAGGATCGAGACGCCTGCGCTATGATTCTGGTCGGATTGAGGACGAGATTCTAGGTCAGTGATAGGGTCAGATCTTGCAGGGTCGTGTCATTTGGTATCAGAGCCGCCCTCTCACGACAGGCAGAAAGGTGAAGTAGCTAGGAGATTTCCGGGTACTATTCTCATATCTGCGTAGGATTTACCAATTTCTCTTCTATTCAAGATGAACATATGGGGTTGGCAGTTGCGCTAGTAACTAGTGAAATCGTTGGATTTCTTTGGGATTCCTCTGTGGTTCGCCTTTAGAGAAGGAATTTGACGCTAGATTATTGCATGAGAATTCAGAATCGTTGATCAGCTAGTTGTTTGAGGAAGGTACCTAACGTAGGAGATTCGATGAGGTTGATGGATGATGCGATTGCATGAGCTCTGGGTAAGCTCTTGCGATGGGGAGGATAAAAGGGGAGGATTAGACCGTATAAGATTGGAGAAGCCGGGTGCAATTATCCAGGGCTAGATTGGGCTTATGAATTGGGACGACGGAGTAATTCGCTGCTGATTGTTGTGGGCTGCGATGCTTTTCTGATGATCTGCCACAGCATAGCTTTGATTTCCTTCTTTGGGCTAAACGCAAGGATTGGGTACAAAAAGCAATGGTTTCCAACAATAACTGCACGGTGCAAATCTCGTCCAAACACCTTGTTTTGATCATCTTTATCTAATGCGCCAGGAGCACCTTTCTTCTTCGATGCATTAGCACAACAACATGGACATGTGTGGGCTTGCATGAACTACTGCGTAGGAGATGGGCGATGCGAGCCTGGCGTTTAGGGGACCATTGCCTTTGAGATCATTGCACAGCGCTTCACTAATTTTTTTGATTCGGCCAAGAATTTAAAAAACAAGCAATGCTGTTTTTGGGCAGCATGCTTTTGGAAAAGTGTGGATGAGCTTTTCCTAAAAGCTGTTGTGTTTTTTGGTTCAAAGCATAGGGCGTTTGGGATCCCCACCTTTATAAGACTCCCGCCCTTGCTCTATTTCACCGATTTCCCCTTCACCCTCTTCGTTATCCTTCCTCAATCGTCTATTGTTCATACCTTGGTTGTTGTTCCTAGGGAAGGCTATCAAAGCAATCAAACTCCATCCCTGGACTATTGCTTTATCGAGATGGAGGACGAGGCTTCATCGGAGATTATTCCTCGTAGACCTCATGACCTGCTACGAGAGATGGATTCATTGATGGATGAACTCTGAGCAGCTCTTCACTACTATAAAACCCCTCCTTACCAGAAATATATTGAAGAAGGCTCGTGTTGTTTTAAATGTACACAGCTTGTTTTAGAGTCTTTATACCGCTTCTGAGTTATTAAGAAGTAATGAAGAGGTTGAAATCCTCAGTTTTGGCCGATACCCAATTATTTTGGGCAAGATTGGATCTTTTGAACCACTTTTGGTTCAAGATGTTCCCCAATTTTGTATGAATTGTAAACTGTCTTGTTATTTAATTGACCAGGTTTTGGTTAATTTGTAGCTAGTGGAATCTATAATTTGATGGCTTTTTTTCAAATTATACTTTTCTTGCATATACCTTGAAGTTTTTTAGATATATGGTACATTGATGGTGCCTGAGAGTGTTACATATTAGACCGGATTTAACAAAGGCAATTGGATTTCCCTTTTTTGAATCTTCGTGCATAGATTCCTATTTGGTTTCTATTCGAAGGTTTGATCTCGATGTGATTGTGAGTTATGATGTTTCTTCGAGTTACCGTTTGGACATATGAAGATTCTTATTGATTAGACTAGGATGAGTCTTGTTGGATACCTTCTTTGAATCATGTCCAAAGACAGGGTCATTTTGATTCTCACTCTTTTTGCCCAAGGTCATGGATAGTCAAGATTCAAGAGTTGTTAGGGATGCTACCTGCTTGTTTTCTTCTTTGACCTATTGGTTGGGGTATCGCAACACAAGGGGGTGATATAATCACAAGAAAAGGATTGAGAACGGATTTGCCACCCTGACTCAATCTGGGATCATCTGAGTGAGGAGGGATTGGCTACCCTGATTCACTCATATTGTACACCGAGTTTTTTATTTGCAGTATACTTTGGTAATATGGGACACTAAGGTATGTTACATTTAAGATTCTCTGATGTGGTGGTATAATCCAGCATGAAACAATACTCAAGGACCTCTAGGGTGAAGTACAAGTAGGCTGAATTGAATTGGAGGCAACCTAATTAGATTTTTTACGAGGGCTGACTAAGATTTTTTACCCTAAGAAAAGCCATGTATTTTTTGGGTTCAGCCCTGGAGCTCATAGTCTAGACTCAATCTCAAGGAGGGTTACTACATCTCTTTTGATGATGGTCAGTCAGTGCCTTGTTTGGAACTTGGTGTTCCTAGATAAGAGATCCTAAGAACTAGGTGATCCTGTGATAGGAGCGGTTTACTGTGCACAAGTTTATACAGGATATCCGATAGTGGATCTTGTTTTAAGAGATTTCGGATTGTATATTTCTGTAGTCTTTGGATCAAATAGGATGTTACTCCTATGATGGTTGACTATATACATATCTAGAATAGTACCATTGACTGGATATAGCCAACTGAATTTTTGCTGATTATCCTCATGTAGGGGCATTCCGAGGATAGATCAGGGGACCATTTCTTTGGTCAGAATTTTGCCCATTGATACTTCCATGAAGATTCTTCCATCATGAGTTATGAACGGATACCTAATTGTTCTGTAATCGAAATTCTGTCATGTATTTCAACCCAAGAATTTGAAATACAAGGGTATTCCGTTGAGGGATTTTCTGAATACTAAGTAATTCAAGAAATTAGGGTTGATAGAAATTACAAGACAGAAATTGACCTCGAGGGGCTCAATTGATGGGGGTTGTTCGAGCAATGATTCCTTGATCTCAACCTAAGATTTTGAGTTCAAGGGTATTCAGCGTTATGAATATTTTTTTCGCGAATTCCCTATTAGAACTCAATAGATAAGGTTGATAGAATCATTTACCTTCAAGTATGGATTTTACCATGCTGGTGTACGGATATGTCAATGGAACTAACTCTGTGGATTCGGGCGTTAGCCACGTTACTTGATTTCTCGAGGAGAATACTCGACGATACGTAACCTTGTTTAGATTGAGAGATTTACTTTCCTTGGGTTGGTCATCAACGATTGTGGCTTTGGCCTTGGATTCTCTTTGATTTGAATCTCATGGAAAGTATGCACACTCAAATTGATAGTCAGAGTATAGTTATTGGCATTGACTCATCTTCACAGAGAGTTTTCGGGCTTTTTTGTGAACTCAGGAGTGAGTTCTTAGAGGAAGGGGAGTATGTCATGTGCATGGTGTACCTAGGGTTGGATAGCAAGTGACCGTGGGTTACGGGATAGCATAGGGCCGGATGGCTATTTTTAGCCAAGATTGCTATATATAGAGATTGATTCATATATAGTGCTCGCTTTATATGAAGGAAGCTATTCATAGCATTGTGCTATCTATAGTGGGTTTCCTTCTATATAGAAGGAGGGCCAGTGCTATTGTGCACATTAGTTGAGCGCTCCTCAATTGATGGATGGGGCTTGGACCTAGACCCGGACTCCGGCCATCTACATGGTGGATCGTAGGTGGTGTATCGAAGGTCCTCTGGACGCGCTCAGGTGGTATGGGACGCCTAGGTTGGATACGGGCCTATGGATGAGTCGAGCTGTAGCCCACGTGCTTGGGGGTGGTCGGGAGGATCATGTGCATGGTGTCCCTAGGGTTGGATAGCACGTGAACATGGGTTACGGGATAGCATAGGGCCGGATGGCTATTTTTGGCTAAGATTGCTATATATAGAGATTGATGGTGGTGTATCGAAGGTCCTTTGGACGGGCTCAAGTGGTATGGGATGCCTGGGTTAGATACGGGCCTATGGATGAGTCGAGCTGTAGCCCACGTGCTCGAGGGTGGTCGAGAGGATCGAGCTGCCTACACTATGATTCTGGTTGGATCGAGGACGAGATTCTAGGTCAGTGATAGGATTAGATCTGGCGAGGTCATGTCACTACCTTTCTAACCTATGTACCTAGCTAACCAGCTAGCAAAGCAACCAATAGCCGCCAGAAGCCAACAACCCGCAACAACCGCCAGCCGCCAACCCCCCCTAGCCCGTCATCACCAACAAACCCTCCAATCCCATCGTCAACAACAAACCCCCCCAACCCTAACGCCGAGTTAGGCTAAACCCTAACCCTAACGCCGAGTTAGGCTAAACCCTAACCCTAACCCCGAGTTGGGCTAAACCCCCAATCCAACCCGGGGGTTAGGTTCAGCTAGGCTGTTCTACAGACAGCCAATTATGAACTGGCCTACCCTCTTCTCCAAGTCCCCCTCAACTCCTTCAACCTCCATCACGACTCGGTACTCTAAAGTTGAAGCAATGATACCCTCTCCATATGCACGCAATTATCAACAAGAAGGCTCAAAACGACCCATCCTTGGGCAACAGGATCATATTTTTTATCTACAGCAAGCAGTGAGAGAGCTACGATTGGAACTAGCAGAAGTAAAAGCTCGACTTCACATTCTGGAAGGGCCTGGTAAGCAGGCAATAATTGATGAGGTTGTAAAATCTTATAAGGACTCCTCTCCTACCCCACAACTAGTCTCTACAATCAAAGATCTTGTTCACATTGAAGTACAAACTACTAAGAAGGAAGGGATTGTGGAAGTGGATACCAAAGCAAGTAAGTCTGATTTTCAAGCAGAGATTAAAGAACACGAAGCTAGATGTGATAATGCACTGAAGATTAGAATAGGGGGATTTCCAAAAGGTTACAAAGAGGAGGACACTTATAGTGAAATATTAACAAAGATCAAAGCAGGCTTGCCCAACATTGACGGATGATGATGAGTAGGATGATAACTAAAAGCCCGCTTCTATTATGCACTACAAAGGTCAAGCAATCCTTACACTGAAGTCAAAAGATATGTGAATCAAGCTTCTTTGACAATCTTACAAGCTGAAGGGTACCAAAGTATGGATAGCTGAGGAGCTTACACAAGCTCAAGCTCTCCGTCTTAAACTGATGTATGGCTGATTACTCTTTCAGACTATTATGTAGGTACTCTAAATAAATGGGGGTTGCTTTTGCACTCCTTGGGAGCTGCCATGCGCCCTCCCTAAAGCAGTTGTACTCAAGGGTTTCTTGCTGTCCCATCGACCTTTTGATCTCCAATGGACGTTAATAGACTCTCTTTCTTTCTTTTTAGGATCTATCACTCCTAGCTTTCACTCTCTCACTCACACAGTAACCTTGCATCCCAATAGATAGCACAATCCTCTTCCTTGCCTTGCAGAAGTGCCCTACATTGCCAGTGTGGACAGCATCATCAAGGTGCCTCTTAGGTCTTTGGGTCCGTTATACGTGTGCACAATGTACTCTTCACGATATCTATTTATTTAAGAATAAATGTTGAATATATCTATAGAGAGTTATCTGTGATATCTACGTCACATAGGCTGGGAGGTGAAATTATCTCAAATACCGATGGTGTTTCAGAAAACAAAGATCTTGTGGAAGCACTCGTTCTAGTTGTGTTTGTAGCAGGTGACTTGATCGTCACATCCACCTTGGTGAAGCAATTTGGAAAAAGAGAGAAACAGACTAATAAAGCCTGAAACCATGGACTTTTACCACACAGTTCAGCTCTCTTCTGTCAAATATTTTTTCCATTCCAGACTTTTACAAATGCGTCCCTTTTTTTTTCATTTAACCATTTGTGGAATTCTTTTTGCATGTTTTCCTGTTTCTTTGTGTAAATGCTCTACATCACTGGACCTATGTGGAGAGTGAAGATGAACACACTAGTTTAAAGGTCTCAAATAAAGATATAACCCAACGGAGTTTTAAAAACTGTGTCACCCTTGAGTTCTTAACTTATAGCCACAATGAAATAGTTTAGTGAAACTGTTTCAAGGTTTCTGAAATCTTTCAAGATTTCCCTGGATTCGCTGCACTGAAATGGCATTGAGACAGCATTGAAACGTCAAAATAGGGTCTTTTTTTTAATGAAAATAAAAAAAGTGTTTCAAATAGTAAATAACGAAATGCATGTTGTTTCAAGATCCGAAAAGTTTGTGTGTTTGAAGACCCTTGAAACATATTTCCATGTGACTATGTTTTAATTACAACTCCAATAACTACAACGCATGTGCTATATATTGTTAAGATAGCTTACGACAGGTCCACTCATGTCTGCCTTTTCAGAGCCCTCCTTTTCTTTTACACGGCTTGAAATGTAGTTGCGTGGAGATATTTCAACCTAGCAAAGACAGAAGAATGGCGTTAAGTATGTAACATTCTAGTTTTTAAATTAAAATTAAAGATACAACGTAAATGAGGAAGTACACAGAGTTCTTCCCAAAAGTTAAGTAGATAAACAGACCTCTCCAATGTGCCGATCATAGAAGGGATTATAAAATTGAAGAGACATATCTTCTGCTGGCAACACAAGGCTTCCTCCTTCAGGCTGAATAGCTACCCTTGTTAAGTAAAATGGTGTGTCCCTCTCCGGTAGAGAAACAGGTGGCTACATATACAAAAAGCATGCTTAGAGGGAGAACACATCTACTTTTAAGGCAAAAACATAACTACAAAAATTGGCTCGTTTCATCATGTTACAGCAGTTAAAGCCACATATATGGACATGTCTTATTATGCATAGATTACGAAGGCAGCACCTCCCGAAACATTGCTCATTACTTCAAGTATGAAACAAAGCAACACCCTTCATCAGGTGCATCCTCTGTCTTTCACTATGGAAGACAATTCAGCTTTTCTCTAGAGCAGAGCTGCAATTGTAGCTGCATTATGAACCTTAGTGATGCTTTCTCCCCAATTATAGTTCAGAAAATATGGAATACTAAAGCTTCTTAAGTATGATAGGTCCCTTGAAGAAAAGCATAAAGTGGCAAGAATACTAGCCTCTCGCATTCAAAGTCAGTTGTACACACAAGATCTCAAAGCACTTGAAATCCATTTGAAATTATTTGAAAAGAGCTGGGAAAAACCATGCTTATCAATGCAGCCTAAAAGAAGACATGCTTCGATACAAGTGAGCCTTACGTACTTACTACAGCAGCCAGCAAGGTTGAAGTTGTAGATTGGATTTCTAAAGAGTTATTCAAGCATCATTAAGCATTAAAAACCTATTTTATCAAGAGAAATCTGTTCTCAGGGTAGGATGCCTGAGAGCAGAGCTGACATAATCAGATCGATGAAAAACAAAGCACTTTAATTGATCATAAAGAACAATTTTATGCTTCTGAAAAGTAATAATTTCTGTTGTGAGCTTGTTGAGCCCTTTCCATATCAGAAAACCCTTTCCATAACATGTTTTTGTTGACCTATAATTCTGCTACTCAAAGGACTGAAAGGGAAGGCAATATTGAATTACTCAAAGCCCAATTGAGAAACAGAGGAAGAAAATATGGAGTTGAAGTCCCACCTACCAGCCAGATTCTGGAGTACATGGCCAAAGAGACAGTCACTGTAGCAACGGAGCGCACTCAAGACCAAGAAAACAAAGGGACTGGAGGGAGCATTTAGGCTGAAGGAATTAAAAGGACCACCCAAAACCTGATCAATCAATCGCTTGATTTTAAATCATTTCTGAGCCCCCTTGAAGATCATGTATACCTTCTAAACACGATTATGTGAAGGAGTGATTCAACTAAGCATTCCATTTCTACATTGATAAATGGCTCCTACCGGTGGATGTGCCAATCTGTTGTGTAACTTTCATCGAAGCTGGAGCTCAGGTTATCCCTTAACCCTCCTCATGGGAATACCTATGTAGCCAGATCTCTGGTCCCAAAGTAGGCTGGGGCAAGCAATGAAAGCTCAAAAATGCAAGGAATGGGGACAAAAACGAGCTGCTCTAATGAATTTCTGCAAAACTAAGTGAAAGTACAAGAGAGAGCCAATATAACAAAACCCTAGGGCAAAGTGCCCTAACTAGACTAAGTGTCCTAAGTGGTACATGTACTAATTGTACCAACTTACCTAACTGACTGTAACTAGGACTACAAGGCACATACCAAGGAATGAGTGGCACCTATGGATAGCCCATAGAATGGCCTAAAAAACCCCCTCCATGGTATGGGCTGAAGTATCCTGGACACATCTCAAAATACCTAAATATCTAATGTCATGGTTGCACATGTTCATCCTGTAAGGATATAGCAACCTATGACTGTACAGAGTACAACAGATCAAGTCACAAAAGGTACTAAGTTTAAAGCTTGCCAGAAAGCTTCAAACTTAGGTCGAGGAAGAGCCTTCGTAAAAGATCTGTGAAGTTGTCTTCAGTGGGAACATAAGACAACTGAATCACCTGCTCATAATCTCTCTCTGATATAGTGATAGTGAGCCTCAACATGCTTTGTGCGGGCATGGAAAACTGGATTCCGTGCAACAGCCAAAGCACTCTGACTATCACTAAAGATGACAGTAGGAGCGGTCTGACATGCATGAAGATCTGCAAGTAACTTGCGGAGCCAAACACGCTCCATTGTAGCTGTAAAAGCTGCTCTGTACTCAGCCTCACAACTAGAAGTAGGAACTATTTTCTGCTTCTTGCTCAACCAAGAGATGCATGAAGTACCAAGCATGAAACATTTGCCACTATGTGATGTCCGAACAGCCAGCCCAATCACTATCAGTGAATCCTTTCACAACAAGTGAAGAATCAGCCTCATAAAGGAGGCCCAAATGCTGAGTGCCTTTGAGCTACCTGAAGACATGCTTCACGGCCTGCCAATGGTGCGTAGAGGGTTTGCATATATCTGCTCAACTGTGAGACAGCATACTGAAGATAGGTCTGGTATGGCATGAATCAATCAAACAACCAACTGCCTACTGATAGAGGGTGACATCACATGCACCAATGCCATCCTCAGATGAGAAGTGAAAACGAGGCTCTAATGGTGTGGATACTGGCTTGCAATTCTCAAATTGAAAACGTTGCAAAAGCTGTCCAGTATACTTGGATTGTGACATCAAGATACCCCCTTCACTGCTAGCAAATTGAATGCCCAGATAGTAATGCAAAAGACCAAGATCAAACAAAGCAAACGTCTTCTGCAAGTCAAGCTTAAAAGCTGCAATTTGCTCAACATGTGTCCCAGTCACAAGCATGTCATCCACATACAGCACTAAAATCAGCAAATATTTCCCACTCTGACGGATGTAAAGGGTAGCCTCAGTAGGGCTGTTTTGAAAGCCAAGACTAAGCAAATCAGCATGTATCCTGGAATACCAAGCTCGGGGTGCCTGCTTCAATCCATAAAGGGCTTTCTTTAAGCGGCATACCTTCCTTTTAGAACCTTCAACCTCAAAGCCAGGCGGTTAATAACATAGACTTCTTCTTACAAGTGCCCATGAAGAAAAGTTGTCTTAATATCAAACTGATGTACCTCACAATGAAAATGGGCAGCAAAGGCAATTACAATCCTGATAGTAGTGATCCTGGAAGTGGGGGCAAAAGTCTCCTCAAGGTCAATGCCGTGCTACTGAGCATAGCCCTTAGCAACAAGACAAGCTTTGTAACCGTCCATTGAGCCATCAGCTTTCCATTTAATCTTGTAGACCTACTTAGGTCCAATGGCATTCTTGTTATTCTTATCGATAGAATCCAATTCAGCTTGCATTCCGGACAGCTGCTCTAGTACGGGCTAGCAGAGGAGTATCTTGTTTGTTGTCTTTTAGAGTGTCAAGGAGCCAACAAGGGACCTTTTTGGGCTTATGTATTTCAGCTCTCTCTTGGTCAAGAGCCCTATGCACAATGTCCTCACCAAGCTGAGGCATATCAGGCTGTAAATCATGCTGAATTTCAGTTTGCACATGTGGCTGTAAATGACCAATAGATGAAGGAGGAGCAACCTCAGATGTGACCATCATGAGATGTCTCACTGTCCAAGGGTCATCCTCAGAGTTGCATCCCATGCTCTCTGAAGGATTGTTATTTGTATATCTTGTAGTTCTCCAAGTATAAAGTAAATTCTTCCCTATTGGGGGAAGGGAAGTCCTCAATGGGTAAAGAGACCCAATATGGTGTCTCTACATTCTCTCTAACCCTAATCTCTCTCTTCCTCTCTATGGTGCATACGCATACGCCTCGCACAAAGGTTTAAAGAAGGTCTCGCTGTGATTACACAATCAATAACCGTTGCATGTAACATTGGTATCAGACCTTTGGTCTGTAATCCAACTTGACTACCGCGAGTGCATGTTAAGATCCAGAAAGAACACGCAGACCAGCATCATGGAGCAGTAGAGGGAGAAGAAGAGCAAAATTTTGACTACTAGAAAGGCATTGGTATCTCCCTCAGATCTCATAATACCTAGCATTGCATCCTTGGTCTCTATCTTGTGTATCACAAAGGGTGCATGCTCTAGTCTCTGCGGTGTTATGTGGCTGCAATTTCTCGACTTGCTTTGATCTTAAATCTATGAGATGAATTCATGAGCTAGCCATGGTGATCCGTATTGCATGAGAGAGATGGTGCCTGAATGAAGCCATCCTAGCTCAAGTGGAGGAGATGCTCGTTATAGAAGGCCATCTTTGTCCGATATGGTTGTGCGGGAGATATCCATGTCCAATGGATGTATACCTACAATGGTTCCTCTTGAATGATTTGGTGAGTCTCTTGTTGTGTCAGACGTAAGACCTGGGCCATCGTGGGGACTGCTCACCTTGTGATAGCTTGAACTTTTTCAGGGTCCAAGCGAATGCGATTGGCGCTAATGACATAATTTAAATATTGTCAATCAAAATTTGGCATTGAGATATAACTGATTATTGTGCAAAAGCTGAAGAGCTTTCTGTACCTCCCGTAAATGTTGCTCTGTTGTGGCTGAGAAACTCAAGATATCATCTAGAAAGATGAACATGCTCACTTCTATATGCTCGACGAACACTCGCGACATCATCTTATTGAATGTTGGTAGTGCATTTTTGAGACCAAACGGCATGACTACGAACTCGGAATGAGCTCGCTTTGTCTTGAACGTTGTTTTTGGGATGTCAACGTAGAATATGCAAAGCTGATGATAACCGCTCTTAAGGTCTATCTTAGAAAAATATATGGCTATTCAAGTGCTCTAAGATGTACTCAATACGGGGCATTGGAAATTTATTGCCGATCGTGATTTTGTTGAGTGCCCTTTAGTCGACGCATACTCGTGCCCTCTTATCTTTTTTTGGACAAATAGAATTGAAGCCGTAAAAGGTGACGAGGATGGCCGAATAAACCTAGCATTTAATAACTAAGTGAGGTGCTGTTCTAAGTTTGCCTCCATAGACTTAGATAATCGATAAGGAAAAAACTTACTCGGAGGCATAGAGTCTAGGACTAATTCAATCCGATGGTCCTCGTGTCTGTGAGGCGGAAGCTGTGGTGGTAGATCGTCCCAGAGCATAATATCTTGGAACTCCCGGCCATGGCCTACCTCAAAGAGGGGTTAGCTGCATTGAATTGAGCTGACAGCGGACATACACCAATGCACATATTGCAGCACGAGCTGCTTGGATGTGGGAGATAAGAGGGATGCCAGGAATACTTCTGTCCCCGTGGATGATGGTTGGCTTAGGTAGTCCTTCGACAATTGTGAAGGAATCCTGCTGTCAATCAGGTGCATATGAATGTTCTCGGGACCACTGGATCCCCAGTATCATGTTGCTTCCTAATAATGGTGTGAGGATGAAGTCCTGCTACTGCTGAAAAGAGGCCTTTTGAAATGTGAGAAAAATTTCCGGCCTTGTATGTGATTTGAATGCGTAGTCCAGTTCTAAACATGTCCACTACAAGCTCATGAGGCACTAAAGTGTACCCCATCTTTTTGGCGAGATGAGGGGATATAGCATCTTCTGAACTCCCCATGTAAAATAAAACAACAAATTGTTGTCCTTTAGCTGTTGAAACCAGCCTCAACAATGTAAAGGGTGGTAGGATCCACTTAATTACAGCATACACAGTAAATTGGCAAATAAATATGCACCACAGAATCACAGGGGAGCTAGAGCGCCCCTACTCAGAAACAAGGACATCGATTGGCCCCAAATGTTGGCACCCCTTGCGGTATTTATTTAACATTCATTTGAAGCCAAGCGGCTGATTACAAAGGTCTCTGGGAAGCTGCACCACAGGCAAACCAACCCTTGCAAACTCCCTGTCCAGCCCACCCTGTAATTCCCTGCTCAACTCCAAACAGTGAATGGCATCCAATTACTAGACAATCCTGTATCCTCAGCCAACAAAAGCATGCAAGAGAGACCCCAAAAGCATCCACTGTCTAAGCCACACCTGCAATTGCACAACCAAGTGCCCAACTAGCCAGACACGGCTGAACAACTACAACACAAAGCCTTCAACAGCCAAACTCTGGTACAATCAATCGACAAAGCACTTCCAAACAGGTTGCCTCAATCTATAGCCTCTCTGGCCACTGTCCAACATCATAAATCAACCTTTCTTTGCGGGGAAAGAAACCCAAACGCAATAACTAGCCAGCAACCAATCAGAGAACAGTAAAAGCAAGCAAAGACAAGCCTTCTTCTACCCAATATCCACAGAAGAAAGGTCACCAGGCTGGAAAACCCTAGATCCGGACAAGGAAGCGAATGTTGGAGTTGAACCCCCTAATGAGCTGCTTTAGCTTATTGGTCTCAGACACGCCTAACTGCTGGGCTAGGGTAATAACCTACTATGGGACTTTGGCTCCTCGTTGGACCTGCTTAGGCTTTCCCTCGTTCAACATCATTTCCTGATTCTGAGCCAGGGTAAGCACACGCTCGTAGGTGAGCGGGTCAAAGTTCCGATCAAAGGAAACAAATGTCGGAGTTCAACCCCTAATGAACTGCTTTAGTTAATTAGTATTGGACACACCTAGCTGCTGGGCCAGGGTAATAGCCTTATTGTTGTAGGTTAACACGGGCAAACCATTCTAGGAGAGACGAGAAAACTCGTCCTCCAGATTTAGCAAGTACTGAGGCAGTAGAAACCAAGCTTTGGGGTCGGTCACAAACGTATCCCACTTGAAACTCGTGACGTGTGGTTGGATTAGTATAATTACTAGACCAATGTTAGCACCAGGTCACCCGTCTCACTGGTCAGATCAGGGGCGCCTAGGCGGACAGACTTTTTCTTCACAAGAGAAGAGGTGGATGGGAGACATCGTGATTTTTAGGTATGCTACGTCAGCTAGAGATTGGACACAAGCCCAACGAGCACCTACTATCCCATGCGAGGCACCATCCTTGCAACATCCCAACATCATGCTGCCTCACACCAGCCACGGGTACATCCTACCGAGGAGCAGAGGACCCCTAAGCAACAAATCCCAGACATGTTTCACATTGCCACTCCAAATGTGGATCCCAATCAAGCCCACGCAGAGCTCAAGTCACTCGTGGAACCAAGACATGATATAGGATACATGATAAACTGAGTTTCTTTCCTGCAATTCATAGTTTCATCATTAGTTCTTTCTTAGAGGTGTGATAGACACCCCTAGTTCCCCCCACTTGGACAAGGAGAGAAGGGAAGCGGGGGGGGGGGGGGGGGTCTCTCAGCCCCTTAGCAAACGTTAATAAGTCTTTTTTGGCCTCTCAGCCCCTTAGCTTGTCATCCGTCGCCTCCGCCCCTTAGCCCGTCACCCCGTCGTCTCAACCCCCCAGCCCGTAGCTTGCCTTCAGCCCGCCTATAACAACGCGCAGTAGGAGGTAGTAGAGGCGGAGCAAGCAGCCACCACCAACAGCGACAACTCACTGCCACCAGCAGCAGCTGCGTAGCCATAGTTCCCAGGACTTTCGGAAACGGGGAAACAAAAACGAGGAGGAGAGGAGAGGGCAAGGGATGAAGAGAGCAAGGAGAAGAGGGCAAGGGCTGAGGAGAGCAAGGAGGAGAGGAGAGCAAGAAGGAGACGTTGGAGAGGAGAGCAAGGAGGAGAAAAGAGCGAAAGGGCTGAGGAGAGCAAGGAGGATATGCTAGAGAGGAGAGCAAGGAGGAGGGGCGGCGGGCTGAGAGGCGGGTTGTAGGATGAGAGGAGAGGGGCTGGAGAGGGAGAGCAAAAACTGCCCTACCCGCCGATGGGGCTCTAACTTCTTACTCGGTGGTTGAGGCGGGTGTGTGTGTGTGTGCTGGTACTTTTGCTTCTATATCTGAGCATTGGTGTCTACAAGCTCTTACATTACTGCTCTATATATATGTTTCCTTGGCTAAATTCCAGAGGCACTGCAAAAGCACAAAACCAACCCCCCCAAAAAAAAAAGGGCCTGCCCGAAATGCTGTTTCTGGTTTTGGAAACGGCAAACCGTTTCGGGTGCCTAGAAACGCCATTGATGGGCACTATGGTAGCGGCACCGCCGCTTACTCACCTTAGCTCCACTCCTCAAGTCAACTCAGCTCACGGCTCCTTTTCAAATTCGCACTAACTTTGAGGGGGTTCACAGCTCAGTAGTCGAGACTCCGAGCTCAGGCTGAAAACCCCCCAGCCCATCGCGGTGGTTAATACAGCAGGGAGACGGGTTACTCAGCTTGTACAGGCCAATATGGATACACCACCCCTGTGAAGCCCTTGTACTCACTTGTTGCAGGCTTTTCCTCTTCCCCTCCTCAGACAACAGCTCTTGAAAGGAAAGTCCACAAGCTGGTGGGAAATGGAAAGCAAGAAGTCAGTAAGGAGGTGCTGCACCAGTGTAGTGCATCCCACCGACACCACAGCTAGTCTCTAAAGTGCCAGCAAAGCTGCCCTCTACAAAGAAGTGAAAGAGCAGGAAACCAGAGAGACTAACAAGCTGATCTTACGTGTGGGGGGACTACCAGATGGCTGCCAAGTCACAGGGACATACACAAAAGACAAGATCGACTACCTCAAGGAGAAGATCCCACAAGTGGAATGGGATCCAGATGCTATCTGGAATACCCAGCAAAGAACACAGATGTGAGATACAAATTCACATAAGTGATAAGGCATAAAAGATCAAAATTTTCAAGCAAACACATAAGCTGAAGGGCACAAAAAAAGGATATCTGAAGAACTCACTCTGACTCAGCTCAAGCAAAGATCCATTGAACTCAATAAAGTGATAGAAGCCAGGAAAGCAGGAAAATGGGCGGTCTACCGTGAAGGACAAGCATTGATTTGAGACTTCAAACCTAAGCCCAAAGACTCTCAGTCTTAAACCGATGTGATCAAGGTCACATTATGATAGTACTAGAACATAGGTATGATTTAATAATTATGAGAGCTTCCTTATGCACACTCTAGGAGATGCCCTATGCACTCCCTCTCTCCTCAGAGATGTAGTAGCTCTCTTTTCTTGATGTGCACCTTTGTCTCATAGCCCCATGAGGGCTTCTGCAGATGTTAATAAATCTTTCTTTCTTTCTCTCACACATAAAGATACCTACATACGTGTGTGCATGCATGCATGGGTATGTGTAAACACACACACACACTTTTTTTTTTTGTGAAAGACCTATTAAGAAGAATGTGCATCATAGCTCTCTCAAAGTGAGACAGCTACTACTCATATGCTAAAAAAGCTGAAAAGAAGACACACACACACACACATCCCCCTATTCATGCGCATGTGCGGGTGGACGGGCAGGCAGGCAGGCAGGCACAGATATGGGCATGGGTGTTGTGGGCACAGGGGCCCACATGCGTGCTGCAGGCATGCATGTGTGTATGTGTGTGTATGCACGCACGCGGCGCCCACGCCTGTCAGTCTATGTATGTATGTGAGAGAGTATGCATGTATGTATTTGAGAGAGCTGAACACTTATTTCACAGTGATGCTCCACGTCAGCATCATAATTACGATCAGGCCAGCAAGTCACCTGTCACAATCATGACAATGGAATTTGCTTCTGTTTGGATGTCCTTGCCTTAATTATACGATGTCTTATAGTGACTTCCAAAACTGTAACATAAGAAGCAGCATTCCCCTGCAGCAGAATGGCTAGCCTCAGCTTTACTTCAACCTCAATTTCAATGCCAGCTAACATAGACTGAATTGCTCAGCTAGACAAAGAGTAAACGTCTCTTTATGGAAAGACATAGAAACCAGTCTAGATCTGACAAAATAAATGGCCTTTCTTATAAGATAGCTTGTATTAACATGGTACACAACATAATCAAGATTAAGATGAATCTGGTGACTCACTGACTCGTACAAATTTACAAACCACTAATGCAGAAGATAGAGGAAAATTTTTCCACTGCTTAAGCCTTGGACCCTCACCAGAAATTTATTATCCAAAATAAAGCTAAAAGTGTGATTCCTTCAACGCTTAATCAACTACAACATCCACACTTCAAATGGTTTCTATTAAACTCTGGTTATAAAATTTCACAGAGCATTTTACCTTAATCCCTTGAATAGTTTTCTGCACCGCCATTGTGCCAATATTAACAACTTTAATTGTGTTGTCCGCACAAGAAACCTGGAAAAGGTCAAAATGCAGTAAACAGTTGTGCAATCTTGGTCATCTCACCCTTGTAGGATATGCATTCAGATGAAATCAAACAGCCCACAGGAGCCAAGACCACCTTAATATTCACATCTATTAACCATACATATGTACAGTTCCTAATTTAAAATAGCATTTGCTTCAGTTTTTTTCTAATATCGAGCTGCCTGTGTATCAAAAAGCCCCAAGACCTGTGCCTCTAGCCATGTGGCATGCCACAACAGTATAAGAAACCTTCCAGATCAAATGTGGCAACTAACAAATGCTCTGCAGCTTTGTAAATTGATGGCAAAGAACCATGCACAAAGATATAAATGAAGACAGAAAAGATAAATAAGTATTCGGTAAGAACAGCAACAGCCCAAACACCTCTTTAGACCCCGACCCTTCATTAGACATCATCACTAACATTCCTAAAACAAGATGGGAATGGCTATCATTTCTCCACTGTTAATAGACATTTGAAGAGATAAGATATTCGGTTATCAAAACAGACATGGCTCAATAATTGGCATGGCCATCATGCACACAGCATTCACGCACGCACACAAGCAAAAGAAAGAAGTAACGTCTTTACACATGCAAAAAATCTGTGAGAGCAAAATAAGAAGACATAAAGCAAAAAAGAAAATATGTACTTCAGATTGAAAAATGGGACAGCGTGCATCCTTTTGAACAGTGACCCCTTGTGGGCAAAATTGTGGACCTCACGCCTACACGGAGACAGGTGCGAGAGTGGATCCAGGCGAGCTTTACATTAGAGGGCGACCACATCCAAGAGGTCACCATCTATGGACGAGGCATTTTCCTCATCCAGCTGAGCTCCCCTGACACCGCCTCGACACTTCTGGAGCAAAGCCCCATACTCCTTGGCCCGCACCTTGTCTACGTCTTTCCTTGGTATCATGGGTTCACAGTGGAGGACATGGATATGACACACCATGTTCCACGGTTACCGGTTGCACTCCGTTTCCCAGGGCTCCCCAAGGAGTATCAAGCCATCCTCCCTTCCATTGGTCGGGCATTTGGCAGGGTGCTTGAGTCCCCACCAGAGACGACCGCCTCTGTTCTAGCAGATGATGGAGTCCCCAGGATCAGACTGGTAGTGGAGAGCCCAGAGTCCCTCCCAGAGTTGATCCTTCTCGAGACCCTGAAAGGGGAAAGAGGAACAACAGGAGCCTCCCCCAGTAGCAGGGGCCTTTGCCCATCTACCCGATCCTCCAGCTTCTGAAGTCCAGCCTCCGCACCCACCCTTGCAGCAGAAGAGAGCCCCAAGAGCTCTAGATGCGACGATGGCGGAAGACGCAGTCGCTAGCCCGACGAAGGCCATGGAGGAACCGATCCAGAGCCCCAGCAAGCCTGATCAATAGGGGGGGCCTGAGGTCTCGCTCTTTTCCCTCCTCCTCCTCCCCCCCCTCCGCCCCCCCCGACCCCTCCCCCTCCTCTTCACTTCCCCCTCCCCCTCCCCCTCCAAGGTTCCCCCCGTCCCCTCCCCCCCCCTCCGATGGTCACTCTCACCACCCGCCCTCCGCCCTCTGTCCCCCCATGTCCCGACCTCTCCCTCTCCCGCCGCTCCCGTCTCCACTTCAGTAGCAGCTTCTTCCAATTCGACACCCTTCCATCAGGCAAGGGAACGACGACACCCCCTTCTGCTTCCTCATCGCAGCAAGAGGTCCGCTCAGAGAGGGATCCTGAGGGACGAGGCTCGTCCTCCTGGTCAGCAGCTCCCAACCTCCAGCCTAGGACCCTCGAACTATCTGGAGATTCCGGACTCATACCCTCTACCATTGGAGATCACGCTCACGGTCCTTCAGCCCCGAAAGGGGGGCTTGATCAGTGCAGTGGGATCTTAGACACACCCCGTTTGGAGACTTCCGTTTACCTCCACAGGGTTGGAGAAGTGGTCCCCGGAGGTGTTTGATGCTATTTTGGGTAATCAACTTATGCTCATGATGGACGAGTGGATGGGACCACACGGACTAGATCTTTGGTATGCCCATGGCGCAGAGGTGAACTTTCAGTTGAGCTTCACGCGCGAGGAGCCGATGTGTGGTTTAGCGACGGGAGTTATCAGATTGCCGATGGAGGCAAAGGTGGAGCAGACACACTTATGGCCCCTCCAGACGTGTGCAGAGTTGTTCGAGGTGGAAGCCTCCTTCATGATGAAGTGGGCACGGAAGATCGGTATTAAGCCGGTATCCACCCTAGTACGACGCCGCACAGACACTGACTACTCGCCCTCCAAACCCCTGGCAAAATCACACAAGTCAGTCTTTCTAGGACAGGCACCCACCCACAAGAGAGCCTTGTTCCTGACTCCCCCGTCCTCATGAGCTGGACCATACTGAGTTAGAACGTACAAGGGCTCCACGACCGTGTTTGTAGCCAGCCGCAGTACCTGTTGCTCCGGCAGGAGTTGTAGAGGGCAGTGGTAGGGCGTGCAGTGGACATCCTTATGATTCAGGAGCACATGTTTTCAGCAACAGACATCAGAGGATGCCATCACCTTCTTCCAAGGAGAGGTCCAGAGGAGTGGTCTCCCGAAGTAGAACGGAGCGGAGGGGTCTGCATCTCAATCTCACAGACCTTGGCTCCAGAGGTCTACGATCAGGGCGAGCTCATTCCAAGACGGGCAGTTTGGATGGGAGTTTGGACGGGAGAGTCCAAGATTGGAATCCTAAACGTGTATGCCCCAACGTGTAGACAACATCACCCGGCCTTTTGGAGGAGGTTGTTAGAGTGTCTTCTGGATGTTGACTCCTGGATTGTTGGAGGGGACTTCAACAACCTGGAGTTTGGGGAAGACAAGCAGGGCGGCGCCTCATTCTCTAAGATGCCAGCAGCAAAGCGTAGCACCTAGGAGCAGTTCATTTTCATGATCAGTGGCAGAGACCCATGGAGAGAGCCAGAGTTCAGCAGGACTCCTGGCAGCCTTCTCTTCTACTTTGGACAAAGGAGACACGATGGATTGCTCGAGAGATTAGACCGCTTCTATGTTGGGGACTAGGCATGACACACAGGCGGCGCTAT